>NW_017675470.1:0-50280 GCF_001879085.1 Nicotiana attenuata | reverse complement strand
AGAACATAAATTAAAGAAGAAACAGTAGAAATAGATGATGAAATGAACATAATAATTCATTACTACTTAAAATATATGATATTCAAGAGTAAAATTGCCAAAATAGGCTACAAAATACTTCTCACGAGCGCAACTCTTGTTCAGCAGCTAAAACATAACCTAAAAATATCAAAAAGATCTATTTATACCGAGCTAGAAAATCAGGATAAAAATTCCCCTGCGGGGTAGGCGCGGACTGCGCAAAAAGGGAGCGCGACCGCGTTGGCTCTTGGACTCTTGAACTCTGTTCTCTGAAGTTGGGACCGCGGACCGCGCAGAAATGGAGCACAGCCGCGTTTCAGGACGGGCGCGGACCGCGTATAAATGGAGCGCGGCCGCGTGGCAGTACTTTGGCAAAAACACCATCTCTCTGAATCTCATCTACGCGGACCGCGTAAAAAGGAGCGCGGACCGCGCAGAATGCCCTTGAATGAACCAGTCTCTGAATCTCCTAGCGCGGCCGCGTGGCAAAACAGTGCGGTCCGCGCTAGGTCTTATTGTTCCCCACTTCAATTGGTCTTTGACACTTGGCAGGTTTCACTCCGTTTTGAGCCGATCTTTGACATTTGTCATCATGTCGCTCAAACCTGCAATCAAGCGCAACTTTTAAGCATTTTGGGATTATTTTGTGGCAATTCATAACAAAAGCAATAGCAAGTAGGGGTATAATCATGTTAAAATCCTAACTTATCAACTCCCCCAAACTTAAACCTTTGCTTGTCCTCAAGCAAACAAAATAAGACCCACCCCAAAAAGAGCAATCCAAGAATTTCCAGCTATCCTAAAGTAACTTCAACAAGCATCAATTGGGACTAACAATTGCCCTCAATACGAATGCATCATTAACACATTTTAAGCTTTTGAAAACTATGGATCAAGTGTGCCACAAGAGCATCAAGGGTTGACACATTCCATCAAAGAGCTTTTCTCAAATACCTTGGTCATTGTGGAACTCAAACTCAAACATCCTCAACTCTCCCTAAGCGAACCTCACCTTTTAGAGTAGTGACACAAAAACCGAGGTTGATGGGATTTTCACTCAATTCTCTCAAAAAGAAGGTCACAAGTCCGGCTCTAGGTACCATATGCTTGCCCCTTATGTAAGTATCCACTAATGTAGGTTCCGTTCAACTCAAGATCATATAGGGCTTTTGTGGAGTCATTGTAAAGGCTTTTGGGTAAGGGTAGGACATGTTTTTGTTCAAGTGGGTTCAATCTTCCCTTAAGCACTTCTTTTGATTCATTTTGGCACACTTTCTTGACTCATTTGAGTATTCACTTCTTTTTCAAGGGGTTAGAGAGACACACTGTCACTCTTTCTTATGCAATTCAACACATTTCTCCTTTTTCTACTTTTTGCACACCCTTTTTCACTTTTGTTTTCTTTGAATCCCCTTTTTGACCTTATTCAGTTTGGTCTTTCTTTTTGTCTTGTCTTTTCTTCCTTTTTCTTTTGCTTTTGTACCTTTTACCACATTGTTTCCTTTCTTGCCTCTCCCCCCAAACTTAGACATTTGTCATTTACTCAAGGGAAGATGTGGGTGCCAAGAGATGGTCTCATTAAAAACGGGTATAGGCTTGTAGCTTTGGTTCTTGAAAGAAGAAAGTTTAAGGCTCAAAAGGGTTAACTAGGGAATCATTTCATTGGTAGGCTATGGAATTGTTCAACTTAGCATTTGGATCAAGGAGAGCCTATAATCACTTCTCAAGTTAAATTTCACCTAGGATTTCGCCTCAACAAACATTCGGGGCAAGTTCTAGACCATCGGCTCGGGACTTGGACTCACAATTCTAATTCTCACCACACACCCTCAAGGATTGCTAAAGACATCGAGTCGAGGGCCCACAACGACCTTAGTTACGATTCAAGCGCACAATGGTTCAACAAGACCACATGATGATTGTTTGGTCAACACAAGAGTCTCAAGGCCACGACTTTCACCATCCTAAGCACAACATTATGTCTTTGACCATGGGATCAAAGGTAAATGTGTTAGGCCCAAGTGAAGCTTTGCCTGAGGTACCCTTAACTACACAAAAATCAAAAAAAAAAAATCAAAAACGGACTCAAACCCTTAAGAAGGTTGTCACGCCATCTATCATTGGGAAGAGCCACGCGGTTCGCACAACACTCTACCCTTGGAAAGAACCGTGGCATTAAGAAAACCAAGGGCTTATTGACAACGCCAAAACCAAAACAAAAGGCTACGAGCCTAACTACCAAGCTAAAAACGAAAAATTTTAACGAAAATAGAAAAATCGAATGAATATGTACAATGGGGAGTAGAATATACAACGGAGATGAATATATACATAGAGTAGAGAAGTAGCCAAAATTAGCAGTTATATACAGGCCAACTATCAAATCTAAAAACATAAACTAAAAGTCAAATATTTACAATCATCCAAATGTATCAAAAATCAAAACAGTAGGGTGCACCCCCACGAATAAGAGCTGGCATTGTCCCCAATGCCAACTACCAAAATAAGCATAAAAACAGAGAAAGGATATAGAGTGGCTCCTCAAGCCTGATCTGTCCGCAAGGGCTGATCAGTGGTCCCCTGGTTGTAACGACCCGGCCGGTCATTTTTGGAATTTACGCCCCGATCCCCATTAACTGCTTCCCCTAAGTTCATTTCTGCTATTTTGGTTTGCTGGGACGTTCGATGTTAGGATTCGGAGTGTTTTGGGACACTTAGTCCCTAAATGAGAGCTTAAGTGTTGAAAAATGGTCCGTAGTCAGAACAGTGTGAAGACGATCTTGGAATGGAAATCTGATGGTTCCGTTAGCTCCATTAGGTGATTCCGGGGTTTGGAGCGTGTTCGGAATGTATTTTGGAAGTCCATAGCTCATTTAGGCTTGAAATGCCGAAGTTTGTATTTTTGAAGTTCCGGTCCAATAGTGAGTTTTTGATCCGAGGGTCAAAATGGAATTCTGAAGGTTGCAGTAGCTCCGTCATGTCATTTGGGATGTGTGTGCAAAATTTCAGGTCATTCGGACGTGTTTTGGTTAGGTTTTGATCGAAATCGTATTTGGAAGAAATTTGAAGTTCTTAGGCTTGAATCTTTGATTAAATCGGTTTCCGGTGTTGTTTTAGGTGTTTTAAGGATTGGTACAAGTTCGAATAAGGTATTAGGTGGTATTGGTGCTTTTGGTTGAGGTCCCGGGGGCCTCGGGATGATTTCGGGTAGTTAACGGAGAAAATTTCTAAGTGTTGCAGCAGCTGGAATTTTTCTTTCTGGTATTTTTGCTTCTGCAGCCTGGGAATCGCAGAAGCGGAGTCGCAGAAGCGGCCTTGGACGTCGCAGAAGTGACTTTTGGTCACCCTCCAGGAAACCGCAGAAGCGGTAGGATTTCCGCAGAAGCGGATCCGCTTCTGCGAGATGGGAACCGCAGGAGCGGAAGCTGGGATTTTTAAAGGGAGCCGCAGAAGCGGCCAGTGCTTCGCATAGGCGGGACCGCAGAAGCGGTATTCACTGTTCAGAAATAGCAATTTCGAGGGTTTAATTTCATAAGTTTGAAAAATCAATTGAGAGCTCGGGAGAAGGCGCTTTTGAGTGGGTTTTGAGGGGAAAATCATTGGGTAACGTTTCTTTGATCCCTTTTTGTTATATTTCATCATTATATAGTTAAATACATCATGGGAATTCGAATTTTGGACCAAAAATTGGATAATTTGGGGTAAAACTTCATTGGCTAGACTATTGAGTTTTGAGTGGGCATTTGACCTCCGATTTGGGAGATTTTTACATGGTTAGACTCGTGAGAGTACGAATGTTCTAAAAATGTGAAAATTATTTGATTCTGAGACGTTGGATTGAGGGGCGTTTTGGTCATTTTATCTATTTTCGCGCCCTAGCTTTAATTTTAATAGCGGAATCAGTTGTTTGCAATATTATTTACGATATATAATTGAATTGAATAGATTTGGGCCATTTGGAGTCTGATACTCGTGGCAAAGGCGTGGTTTCTATTGATATCGAGCCGGTTCGAGGTAAGTAGCTTGTCTAACCTTGTGTGGGGGACTTTTCCCCTTAGTATTGTTTCTTGATATTTGAGTGCCTTATAGGTGAGGTGACGAGCGCGTACTTGAGCCGATTGATGAAAATTCGATTTTCACTTAAGTTGTTGATATTTAGCTTTCTTTCCTACCTGCCTTATCCTACTTGAAAGTATACTTGTTCTAGATTTGGAAAGCATGTTTAGCTGACTTAACTGCCTAATTGCTTAAGTTGTTTGACTGTACTACATGAAGCATGCTAGGCTAATTCTATCTGTTGCTCTGTCTGTCGTACTTTATTCCTTGGTTTGTTTCTGGCTGTGGTTGCGCATTTACATTGGGACTATGGATGTGGGATTCCGGTAGCTCCCCCCCCCCCCTTGTTTGTTTACTTTGGGACTACGGGTTCGATTTCCGGTAGATCCCCCTGCACTTTTACTTTGGGACTGCGGGTTAGATTCTCGATAGATCCCCCTACATTTTGATGGTTGGACTACGGGACTGTATCCCAGGAGATCCTTCGATTTGGTATATGAGTTGGACTACTGGACGGTATCCCGGGAGATCCACTGTACAATTGAGGAAAGATCTACAGGACGGTATCCTGGGAGACCCTTATTGTTATCATTGGTATTGAGTTGTATTTACTCTGTGTTTGCTCTGTCCTTTTGTGGTTGTTATTGTCTCGTTGACCTGCCTTATTTTACTGCTGTATTTATTATTTCTGTCAGATTATCATACTGTTAGTTATTGTTATTACTATATTTTGTCTCAGTATGGCCCTGACCTTCCTCGTCACTACCCAACCGAGGTTAGGCTTGGCACTTACTGAGTACCGGTGTGGTGTACTCATGCCCTTCCTGCACATGTTTTTCATGTGCAGATCATCCAGGTACCTCTACTCAGGCGCACTATCAGTGAGGCAGGAGGACTACGGAGACTTCGAAGTAGATGTGTTGCGTCCGCAGACCGACGAGTCTCCCTCTTACTCTATCTCTAGTACTTAGTTTTTCTTCTTCCGGTTGTTAGATATTCTGGAGTTTGGAGCCTTTACTTTTCGCTTCTGTGGCCTGTGTTGCCCGTGAGTTTCCGGGTTTTGGGGATTGTTTTGAACTTGTGATATTGAGTTGTACATGTCGAGCGCATTCAGTACAGTTTCTTTTAGTATTTAATTTGGTTTCCTCTATTTTTCCACAATTATTATATTTCCGCAATATTAGGCTTACCTGGTCGTGGGGACTAGGTGCCGTCATGACATATTCACAGTCGGTGAACTAGGGTCGTGACACTGGTCCTCTGTACTGGCGGGAACCTTAGACTGGTTCCCGGCCTGCTGCTGCTCTGCTGCTGGGACAGGGGCCGGGTCATGGACCGGCTGAACATCTGGTGGAGCAGTGGAGGTGCCCTCCTGAACCTGTGCCACCTCTATCACAACACCCTCAGTGCTAGGAAGCTTCCTCTTCTTCCTTGGGTGCCTAGGCTCCTCCTCTTGTTGTGGCTGTGCTGCTGCTGGATCTAGAGCTGGATCCCCCAATAGCAAGTCTAATGGCATCTGGTCTGCCAAAAGCTTGTCCACATCTGCTCGCAGATTCTTTACCGACTCCCGAGATGCCCTTGACTTTCTCATCTTCTTATGTTCCTTGGCAAGCCCCTTCAAAGCCTTCCATGCGAGGCTACCGCCGTAGTCAAGGTGGCCTGGGTCTCCAAAATCTTCTCCTGGTTGGCCAGGAGCTTCTTCAATGTCTCCTCAATGGAAGGAGGAATCTGAGCAGTGGCTGGTGCTGAATGTGCCTCAACTGTAGTAGCCAAGGTGGACAACTTCGAGGTCGCTGCTGACATCCAGTTGTTCGGACTGGCTAAAGACTGACTGAGCTGGTGGGCAGTGAACCGATGAGTCTTTCATGAAGGGACTGCCGGGTCAGCTGAAGTAGAAGGGCCAGCAACAGAAGACGGGCCCGGGGGCAAAGGCTCACTAGTGGAAGTGGCAGGGATGGAGGATGGTCCAGCAGAAGGCTCGCCCACAACTGGCTCCTCAGACTGGCCAGTTGGGGCAGAAGTGGGTGGCTGGTACTTTTTGGATTTTGGGTTGTCGGATCCCAATTGGCTATACCATGAATAGGGGCCATTGGTTTTGCCTTGACATCAAAGCGCTTTTTCTTTACCTCCAAATCCCTAAAGTACATGGACAGAGTGTTCGGGAAGGGGTAGTTTGTGTTGGTCTCCTGTCCGACTGCAGAGATCACCCTCGAGATGATGTTGCCCACATTGAGAGGAAGCCCGGCCATGATAGATGCCACAAGAACAGCCCGGGCAAGAGGAACGGAGTGATCATGTGTGGAGGGATCAAGTCTACTACAAATGAATGTCAACCAACCCTTGGCTTCAAAATTGAATGTGTTCCGTAGAATCTTCTCCCCCGCCTTCAACCATTTTGGAACAGTGCCCGGGGCTGCCAAGTACTCGGCCAACCAAGGACGCACCTCCTCACCCATTGCTAGCTTCGCTAAGTATTCTGTTTCATCCTCCTCTTTGAACCCCAAATATTCATTCAAGGACTTCCCATCANCGTCTCTTAAGCCTCCACTGACTTCTCTCATGCCATGCTTGCCTTCTCTAAGGTCTTCAAGGGCCCAGGGCCATGCCGACTTGCATCAAGGGTTCATCTCCTGCCTGTTCCTGGCTATTCCAGTTTGATTCCAAGTAGAATCATTCTATATTTGCCACGATCTTTGAGTTTCTGGACAGGTTTCTTCGTCTCTATATGGGTTCTTCTGAAACCCTAATTTTTTCTCTACCTCCTAGATCTGTGCAGATCTAGGATGATCTGAGTTTGTTTCTTGAATGTTTTATACTGTCCTTGAGGTTTTTACAAGAATCATGTGGTTTCAAGTGTTTTTCATCTTCTTCTAAGACTAGGATTTTCGGAACTTCTTTTTAAAAACCTTGTTTAACTGATTCTTTGTGTTCAAAATTCTATTTCTCACATATCTTGACTGATTCTATGAGTTTACTACATCTTTAACTCGTCTATGTTGAAAGCCCTAATTTTTTAGGGTTCTTTGTTGGTTCTGTGTATCAGCATGACTGACCGCTTCTCGTTTTTGAGTTTCTATGATTTCTCGTGACTATCTTGCCTTGATATGTTTCTACTGAGTTTCTTAGCCTGAATTTACACCGATTCTATATGCTTATGTTCATCTTGACTGTTCACATCAAGACTTGCTTCTTTCTCACTGAATCAGTATTTTGTTTGACTCTCATGTTTGCTAGAGTTGTATGTCGACTCTTAACTATCCATGTCTTACTTTATTTATATGCTAAATGCTTTTTCTTTGATTGATTCTGAACTCCTTGTTTCATGGTTTAATTTGAAAACTTTCCTTTAAACCTTCGGTTCTTACCTTCCTATTCAATATGATTGATTTTCTTGCCTAAATTAACTTTCCCTTACCTTGTCTGCATTGTTACATAATTCTTACCGACTATTTCCTTAATTTGAATTTTCTGAACTTGGCCCTAATTGTTTACCCTATACCTACTGTATTTGAAGTCTGTCCTTATTGGTCGTACATTGATTTCTTTCCTTATTTGTTATTTAACTCCTTAATTAAAGGGAGATACTTAGACTGATTAGTACATAGTTCCATAATTATTGCTGAACTATGATCCTTGCCTTATTTTCTACCTGTTTTCAAACTATAAGTACCTTGCTCTTTCATTAACACAACACACGAACACATTGGTTAAAAACTCTCTCACACTCAAAACTTTTCTACTCTCTCTTTGGTTACTTGCTATTAATCTAAGTTAGCCGGCTGCAAGCCAAGGCTAACTATTGTGCTCTCCTATTCCTCACTTTGTGTTTACTATCTCTCTACTGGTATGTTCTAATTTCAATTCAAGTCCCAAAACCAATATGTTTCTTTTACTTCTTCAGTTTATCATGTTTCTAATTTGTTTCTATCTATGGTTCTGTTGTTCAACGTGCAATTGACATGTTTACATTACTGCTTCATCTAGCATGTTAGTCTAACCTTCTTAGGGCCTTTCAGGACATGTTCTGCCCCCCTAGTAGTCTGTATCAACATGACTCTACCCTGTTTTGAATGCTTGTCTACTTGTTATCCAGTTTTGATATCCAAGCTTATCTGTCACTTTAAATGGTTGATTCTATGATTATTTCTGAAACTCATACTGTGTTGGTGCCAATAGCTATCCCCTAATCCCTTAAACCCCACAAGAACTGCTATGCTCCTGCATACTATGTGCTCTATGTGTCCCCAATTCCCATTCCCCTGTGTGAAAGACTGTTATTTGAGTATTGCTAAACTTGTTTGACTGACCTGCTGTTTGTTTAATTACACCACTGTTTTCAAAAGATGTTTTACTAAATAACTCTCTTGTTTACAAAATTATTTCAACTAAGTCTCTTTTTTACACTGCATTCCTACTAAAACTTTTTCAAAACTATGTCAAGCACTCTCACTCCATTCTTAGATCCTTAAGTTCTCCCCCTCCAGTGTGTGACTGCCTTGGGATCCCTATGAGATCCATATGAACTCTGATACACTGGAGCTGGCTCTTCCACACTTCACTCACTCAATCCTTGTTATGTACAGTCTAGGTGTGAGCACTGCCCGGGATCCTTGAGATCCTTAGGGAACTCTGACGCACCTAGACAATGATATTGTCTATGAAATTTGGCATTTGAGGTTGTTGGAAGCTTGGGGAAATCATTTGGGTCTATTTTCAGGCTCCCTATAGTGTAACTTCTTGTTTTCTTTTCTACTTATGTAATTCATGCAGTATTGGTCTGTAATAATTTATTGTAAATGAATATTGGGGGTTGGCTAGTGAAAAGGGGAGGGTAGTCATATATGTTATCAATATCAATGGGTAGAAACCATGCCTTAGGTTTACATTTCCCATATGTGCATTAGGATCCATGTTTAGAACAAATATATTCCAAGAATGCCATGCATTAGATATCATGTTCTTAGGTTTACTGTTTCAGCATCTCACTTGACATTGTTTCATCACTTAGAAAACCTGCTTTAGGCTAAATAACAGCACTAACATAAAATTGTCGCTCATGCACACTTGACAGTATGATGCTGTAACCTTTATGCATTTAGAAATCCTGCTCTTAGGAAATTCTGCAATCCGGCTGTGCATTTAGTAATCCTGCTTTAGGAATCTTGCATATCAATCACTTTATACCTTATGTGTGCATATTAGATACCATGTTTAGGTTCTCGTTCATCCTCACTCAGCTACGCCTAGTTAAACTACTGATGCATGAAAAGGAATATAAACAGTCTCATCCTGCTTTAAGCAAATTAGTAATAACCCTGCATCTTTGTAACACCTAGAACAGCATGCTCTTAGGCCAAAACGACTTCTGAACTTCTAATGATTCTGGTAACGACTAGGCAAGCCTTAGGTGTTCGACTCTTATAAAATTGGAAATTACCTTTTGTGCATACTGCCTAATGATTAACAAGCTTAAAATTAGTAGGCGAAATGATTAGGACCCTGCTTCTGGGTTACAAAAATAAAGACTGCATATCTCATGTATTCTGATATTTGCCTAGATAGCTTGACTTAGGATACTGTTTAACAATATTACCCTTATTTGTGTTTGAGTCGTGTTGTTTACATGCATTATCTGCGGAGGTGAATCTGAGCCTCTTATCTACTATTTCATGTTTTTATCTGTTGAAGTCCTATGTGTTCTTGCTTATCGCCTTAGTATTTTCTCCTTTAAACCTTAGGGGTCTGTCTAGAACTGCCTATAGGTAGAGGTCCTAAATTCCTCCAGGACCACTAAGAAGGGACGTGTAACAACATGCAATAGAGATCGCTAACCAACACTCGCTTTAATAACCGCTAAGGGGTGGGAAGGGTAGATATGGGATATGATGACTACACGTTAATGTCACGTGTAGCCCCTCATTGAGGAGTATTTACTGGACATTGTGTGGGGTGATCCTGTAGGCTAACCAACCTAGGACCTCCTTTCTTAAATTCCTTGTATTTAAAGCTTTATACGAACACAACTTGTTCAAATCTTTTGTCTATTATCTGAGTCATACAATGTCCAACCTGCTCTTATTTGCAATTATATGCTTAAAACTATTTATTTGTTAATGGAATAGTTCAAAAGTATAAGTTCGACTGGGACCCACCGTTGTGGACCGAGAGGGGTGCCTAACACCTTCCCCTCGAGGTTATTTGCCCTTACCCTAAATCTCTGGTAATGCAAACCAATCCAAGAGTTAATCGCTCTAGGTGCCCTAATGCACCGTAATCCGTTAGGTGGCGACTCTTCAAAAATACCCAATTCCCAAAAGGAAATGAGTTATTACCCCCATGAATGTCAGAACCCGGACCTCTCTCCGCGAAGGGAAAAAGGGGGCGCGACAGCATGGCGACTCTATTGGGGAGACCTTTAGGCTCTTACCATAACGAACTTATTTTATGAATCAGTCCAAGCATGCTTTATCCCGTACCCTTCTCCCTTATTTGAATTTAACTGTCCATTTTTTAAGCATTTATGATTCTTTATCCCTGAAACTGACTTGTCTCTTTGTTTTCTTTTTCTTGTAACTATCTTTCGATTATTTAAATACTGTATTTATTTTTTCTACGTGCAAATACTTGACTATATATTATTAATTGCTGCATAAATTATGGTCCACATCATATTCCATTCGCGCGTATCAAATCCTATAGCAACGCTTAAATGAGTGGTTGCGCTATTCCTATTTATTACCCTTAAATTCGAAAAGGCTTATTTGCGGCAAAACCAGTCGATCAGCGGTGCAGTCGACGGTTCCGTGCCTTCCCTCTCGAATTATCCGCTTGAGGGTACCTGTCTAAAACCCCATAGTAGCCTTACTCTGGTTAAAATTGTGCATGCATCATGGTCAAACCTAGTCGGATTAATATGTTTTCCACATAATGATCCTTTAAGATAAGCCTTACCCAAAAGTCCATCGGGCTTTCCATAATCCCAACGGATACAACCACGTTCTGTGCATTAATTTGGAGAACTAAATGCCGATATGTTGATCGTAAATGTATAAATAGTCGAGTCTGGTGGAGGTAAGGCCTAGCCCTTTTGTTTTGCAAATAATGAGGCACGAGGTCCCCAGATTCGGTATGGTTAGCAACATCCCACCATTTCTGCTAGATTGGTGGGAGGACCTTTCCTCAAGTGATAGCAAACATGTGAGGAAGTACTTGGGTAACCTGCCTTCCTTGCTAGATATTGAGTCACACAACAAATTGATCGAGGCTGCCAATTTATTCTGGGATAGTGAAAGGGTTTTGTTTCGTTTCGGCGACATAGAAATGACACCGCTTCTAGAAGAAATTGGAGGGCTTGCGGGATTGACTTGGGATAGTACCGGGTTATTGGTACTAGAAAATCGAACTGGCAGGGGATTCTTAAAGATGATGGGGCTGAAGAAGAATGTCGACCTAGTGTGCTTGAAGGAATCTTACATACCTTTCGAATACCTGTATGAGAGGTATGTCCGTAGCAAGTCTTTCCGTACCTACCATGATGAGATCTCTCTCACTTTTGTAGGTCATATCCACCGCAGAGTGTTCGTATTTATTGTATGCTTCTTAGGCCTGATAGTGTTCCCAATGAAAAAGGGAAAAATCCACACTAGGTTGCCATAGTCGCCAAGACTTTGATGGAAGGATTAATCGACAGACAAATACCATAGTCCCCATGATCATAGCCGACATCTACAGGGCTCTGGAGTGCTGTCAAAGAGGGGTCAAGTATTTCGAGGGTTGTAACTTGTTGCTGCGGTTATGATTGTTGGAGCATTTCCAAAAGGGTCACTATCGCCAAGAATTTCCGCGAAGGGCTTGGAACGACCATATTGCCTTCCATTATCCCAAGCGGATTACTTACATTCCAGATAGATTTGCTCAGCCAGAAAGTGCCAAAAAATGGGTAGAGTTCTTCGACAATCTGACCGAGGAACAGGTGCAATGGATGTTTGAATGGTTCCCAACAGACGAAATCATCATCAGATCCAGGGATGCTCCGCACTTGGTGCTGATCGGGTTGAGAGAGATATACCCATATGTCCCTATCCGAGTTATGAGGCAAGCAGGTAGGAAACAGGTTGTACCATGGGTTGTCAAGATAAGCCATTTCAGGGCAGACTTTCAAGACGATGACGTCCCTTACAAGTGCCAAGCTCAGCACATGTGGCACTGCAAAATCATTATGGAGAAGAACACCATTGAGCCAGACAGGTATTATGTAGGGTGCGAGCCTCTCTACTTGCATGGTTCGAGGAAAATCTGAAAGGAATGGTGATACCAGGGGCCGGTTGAGGGAATAAAATCATAGATGAAGAAGCTGAAGCTCAAATCAAATACAACAGGTTGCGCAAGAGGGTCCACGACTCTGAAAATGAACACCGGGAAATACATGAGAAGAATACGAGGTTGATCGAGGAATGGAAAGAAATGGCAGTTACTTCCAACAGGAAACTGGAATATCTGGAGCGAGGAATCGTGGAGCTGGAAGGTAAAGTCATAAAGAGGATTGAAAATTGCAGAACGCTGAAGGAGCTGAAGGAGGACATATGGCCAGAGCCTACTTGCTGTTGGGACTACGCGAGCTGGGGGATCTATATGATGGAGTCGGGAAGATCGAATCTGGGGATGGTCCTTCTGGGACCAAATAGGCTAGATTTATTTGCTTTTTCCTAAAATGTTGTAACGACCCGACTGGTCGATTTGCATTTCCAAACACCGTTCCCTTAGATAATACTTTCAACACTTGCTTTAGCTAATTTATGACTTGCGAGGACGGGGGGGTTCGGAAGTTAGAAGAGTTTTGAGCAAGAATAAGCCTAGTTGCTTCTTTAAGTTTCTTTAAAAAGGGCCAAGTTTGACTTCGGTCAACATTTTGGGGAAACGGACCCGGAATCGTGATTTGGAAATTTCTGAGGGTCCGCGGGAAATTATGGGACCTGGGCATGTGCCCGGAATCGAATTCCGAGGTCCCTAGCCCGAGTAATAAATTTTTTCGTGAAATTGTTAAGTTAAAGTTTCAAAGATTTAAATAAACTATGAAATCATTGTTTTCATAGGTATCGGGTTCGGATTTCGATTCCGAAACTTGGTACGAGTCCGAAATATCAGTTATGACCTACCCGTAAAATTTGGTGTCCATCCTAGTAGTTTAAGGGCGTTTTGACCCGTTGAAGGAGAATTAAGAACTTGAAGTTCAATAAATTGATTCATTTGGTTTTGGGGGTTGATTCCTCGACTTAGCGTTGTTTTGAGTGTTTCGAGGGTTTGAGTAGGTCCGCCTCGTGATTTCAGACTTGTCGGTATGTTCGGGCAGGGCTCGGGATCCGAGCGTCAAATGGTCGAGGTTCGAGTGAAGTTGAAAACTTAGGAAAAAGCCTCATCTGCTGCTTCTGTCATAACCGCTTCTGCGGCTCTTGGACCGCAGAAGCGGTCGTTCATTGTAGAAGCGGAAGGGGCCAGGCCTAGGGGAAACCGCAGGAGCGGACTCCTGACTGCAGAAGCGGTCCATCCGCCCAGGCCCAGAACTGCGGAAGCAGTGGCCTTTCCGCTTAAGCGCCTCGCAGAAGCGAGGTTTATACCGCAGAAGCGGCCCAGGCCCCCTTGGCCTTTTCCGCAAAAGCGGCTCACTTCCGCAGAAGCGGAAATCACTGGGGGCAGAAGGGTTCATTAATACGAACCCAAACTCATTTCTCTCATTTCTCACTACACACTTGGGCGATTTTGGGGGTTTCAAAGAGAGAGTTTCCACATATCATCGCAAGGTAAGTAATTCCCACCCACTTTTAGTTCAAATACATAAACATTAGGTAGATTTATCACTAAAATTAGGTAAAAATCAAGAGATTAGAGTTAGACCTAGGGTTTAGTCAAAACTAAGATTTAATCCTATAATTTACCATGAAATGAACTAGAAATCACATATTTGTGATCCTTAGGTGATAGAGAACAACTTCCTTCGAAAAATATTGGAATCCGGGTATGTGGGCCCGGGGTCGGAAATTAGGAAAACTTGTATTTATGGTTAGGAAATTGCTTAAACAATTAGAATTTAACCTTGTAAGCTCTTATTGACTAGTTCTTGCTTATTTTAATTAGTTGGTGCTCGTTTGGCTACAAATTGAGGGTTTGGGCCTATTCTTGATATCGGAAGTGCACTTCGGAGCGAGGTGAGTCTCCTTTCTAACCTCTTAAGAGGGAATTGTCCCCTTAGGATTAATGTTTGAGTGTTTGTTGCTAAATGCGGGGACTACGCACGCGTTAGGTGACGAGAGCTCGTGCGTAGCTACTACTATGATAAATGTCCGGGTAGCGTAGGGCATACAACATGCCTATTAAATATATCTCTTATGTTAAATTGTTGTTATGAACACCTAGCGTGTACTAGAGACTTAAAAGGGAATAGGAGCATACTTGTATAGTTAATTAAGTTTGATTTGGTATTCTTGACCATTTATGTGCCATGTGTGTGAACTTGATATTTCGTCCTTATTTGTGGATCGGGCCGATCGCCTCGGTATGAATAGATGCATCTATAGGCGCGCCGTCGACCCTCGGCAAGTGCACAGTTTATTTCTGTTGGATCGGGCCGTCGCCTCGGTATTATGTGCGCATGTAAATTGTGGAAAAGCCTATACATGCTTTATTTTGCCATTATCTCATATGATAAATTATAAACTTGATGCTGTAAAGTTCTTGACTTATACCACTTGCCATAAACTGTTGATACTTGTAAATTCCATGATTTGAATACATCATACTTATATATATATATATATATATATATATATATTAATTGACCTTAGTAAGTATCGAGTCGGCCTCTCGTCTCTACTTCTTCGAGATTAGACGGGATACTTACTGGGTACATATTGTTTATGTACTCATGCTACACTTCTGTACTTAAATGTACAGGATTTGAGGACTTGCAACATTCAAATTGCCTATGCGTTAATCCAGAAATTACTGCACTGCCCATGTATTACTGGAATCTAGAATCACTTAGGAATCATGCCGATAGGATTTGTGTCACACCTCCTTTTTACTACCCTCGGAAGGGTATATAAGGGAGTTTTTTCCAATTTAAGTGACAATCGAAATGAGATTATTTTTATTAAATTTAGAGTCGCCACTTGGGATAATTCATGGTGTCCCAAGTCATCGGTTTAAATCCCGAATCAAGGAAAAGATTGACTCTGTTTATAGTTTGCGAACACAAAAATCCGGATAAGGAATTCTGTTAACCCGAGAGAAGGTGTTAGGCACTCCAAAGTTCCGTGGTTCTAGCATGGTCGCTTTGATCATACTTGGCTTATTAAATTGTCTAATTACTCATTTTAGAACCTACGTGCATTTACCTTTCACCGCTTTTTAATGAAGAAAATTATCTTGAAACGGGTCACGCATACATGTACCCGTTTCTTTGGCGCGTCAAAAATCATGTCACGCGAACGTGTCCACAATTAGTAACGCTTTATTATTATTAAGAAAAGTTTGAACAAAGTTGCGCGAACGCATACTCCGATTTTGTTTTTAAAATCGCAATCATGTCACGCGAACGTGTCCACGACCACGATAATATATTAAACGTGCCTAAAGCAGACTACGATCATTTGTTATTTGTTATATCTAAATTATAAAATTAATACGAGGGCCATGTATGATTAACTTGTGGATGGCGCACCTAGAACTATATAATCCTAAATTAATTAGCGACCTATTAAACCAATTATTATTGAGCAAAATTTGATCAAAGTTGCCTGAACGCATACTCCGAATTGGTTTTTAAAATTGTAATTATGTCACGTGAACGTGTACACAATCACAATTGTATTTTAAACGGCCCTAAAGGCTTTTCTATGGATACTTATCCTAATGTCAAATTATAACATGTGAGGGCCATAGACCATTGGTGTTATTTAATATGGCACACCTCAACCTAAGTAAAAAGAAATTATTTAAAACAGCGCAATTTGAAACCATTATTTGCGCAACTACTAATTACAGGGGAATGCTGGGCTTCTAGGCGTTTGGGCCAAGCCTGTTGTAGATACAGTCTGCAGCAGTCGTTCAAAGGAAAATCTAGGCTTGAAATGCAAGCCCAAAGATCGGAAGGCAGACAATTTCACCCATTCTTAAATGGCCTCTCAATTCAACCTAAAGTGAATCAATCCGATAAAAAGAATGCACGCAAAAGGAGATGAGGCCCAGGGTCGAATCCCCACAGAATGGAGGGACATCTCAAGCTTCGCGAATTTGGCTGGGCCCTTTGGCCGTGATCAATATGGATCCAATTAATGTACCAAGCCCAAATGTTGTAATACCCAGATAATCATAACACTTATCAAAGAAAACCATTTGAATTTAATTGCGTAAACAGCATGAAACAACATTCTAATTTCAATTTATTCCTAGCTACTCTATAAACACAACGTGTGAAATTCAAACTTTGATTGTAACCTAACAAACAATAGTGAAGTTCAGACTAGTAACTTATTACCCATGCTGTAACTCTTCAAGAACAAAGTGCTCAAACTAAACTCTATAAGGAAAACATACCAACGAAATTATTCGATGACTAATCTATGAACCTGAGAATCAATACCAATTTGAACAAAATTAAACGAAAGCTAAAAGTAATTCTTCATGTGACCTAAGCCTTTACTGCCAGCAACAGAGTCCTGAGCATTTTTCCCACATCCAAAACAAGTTATATTGACTCACCACATAATATGAGACATTGTAGACTTAACCCTCAAACTTAATAACATAATACCACATCACTCTATAGGAGGACAGAGTAAAATGCATATAAAAAAATTAAGTTATTACAAAACACTAATGCAACTGAAGAACAGAAAAATAAGAATCCAACAAGAAACAACTTGTATTCAACATCTTTCACATTTTTTATGGCACGTTTACATCTCATATGCTGTCCACAGTCGAGGAAATACCTGAAACAATAAGAGATAAACAAGGGACTTTAGCAATGAAAACAGCAATAGCAGCAGCCCTTAAACAACAGTAACCAGCAAATTTCAACCAGCTAACACCATCTTTTGAGCCCAGAAGGAGAATAATGCACTCAAACCCTTTTTTTAAAAAAAAAAGAAAATCCTAAAATATGAAGATCGACTCAATGGAACAGTGACTGCAGACCCTCTTCTTTGTTTTTCTTTCTAATTTTTCAAGCTCTATTAGTGAGGATAGTTTCTTCAGCCTTAGTCTCGACTCTAGGGATAATTTTTTTCGCTATCTTTTTTCGAGAACCGCCTAAAGTTCCAACTAAAAAGAACTAAAAAGGTGAAATAATTTTTCATGCTTAATTTTAATGTTCTAGTTCTCTCAATTTTGACTTGAAAGAGAAGGAAACATGACCTTTATAGAACACTTTTAGGGCAGCAGAATTGGTTTCTAATTTTACCCATTACCCCTTCTTCAATTTTCAATTTGTTCACTTTTACCCTGAATTTTGGTTCTGTTTGTTAGGTCAATCCCTTTCCCCACCTTCCAGGCAGCTTCCTATTCAGTTACACAAGATTCTTTTATCCAAACTCCCCACATTACCCTTTGAACTCCTATTATTTACACTCAGCAGACCACATGAGTCAAGTCTGACCCAAGAACAAACCAAAACCTGGGCTTGCAACAACCCGTACTGACCCCTCCCTTTTTCCTTTGGGCTTCTGAACCATGAAGCCCAATTCCAATTCAAAGCTCAAAAGAAAAACCCACAGAAAAATACAGGCTAAAGGGGTTGCAAAACCAGAAATCTTTCGAAATGAAACCAAAACAAAAAGAGAAGGAGTTAATCAACCTAAACATGAGAATCAAAACAAAGGTAACTAACATGCTTTTAATTTAATCATGCACACAGAAGCTGATTCAAAAACGGAAAAATAATAAAGAAAAAAAGAAGAGGAAACAGAAGGAGATGAAGACGGGAAATAGAGCAAAGGAACGAGGAAAAGTAAAAAGAACGATGTTACCTAAAGAAGAATGCAGATGAACATGGCTTGAAAAGATCTCCGATGTTTTTCGATTTGAAGCAAGAAAGGAGTGTTAGTCGGCTTGTTCTTGTGAGAACAAACGTCTAGCACTCATTTCCGGCCAAAATCATCTTCAAATATTGGAGAAAATGAACCCAAACCCTTTTCATGAGGAATCGAAGGCGGGAACGGATTTAGGGTTCCGTTTTAAGATATGAAATTAAAGAAAAATGGAGGGGATTTCGGGGAAATAGACGGTGGCTTAGTGTTTGAGGGAGTATGGGGAGTGTGTGGTGAATTTTTGGGAGGATTTGGAGTGATTTGGTGGTGGAAATAGCGGAGATTTGCAGGCGGCGTTAGGGTTCTTGAACTTGGGGAAAATGAAATGATTTGAAGCGAGGTACTAGGTTAATCAGGGGGTTTCGGACATTTTTATGCAATTATGATGAGGCTTTGATAGCCGTTGGATGAAAGAGAATGAAGGGTCCAGATTGGTTCATCATAGACGAACTCCAAACAGCGTAGTATTGACCCCATACTACGCCGTTTGAGTTGTTTAAAGGATTGAAGGTTGGACCGGGTTGGGATGTGATCTGGGACAAATTTCGAACGGATATGGGTATTATGTTTGGGCTGTGCCAAATTGGCCCAAATCACAGCCTTTTCTTCATTTTCTTTTCTTTTTTCTTTTCAATTTTTAATTGTTTTCTTTTCTTTTCCAAATTAATTTAAATCCTAAATTAACTCTTAAACTAAATTAATTTACCAAATTAAACTAATTACTCATCATAGTATTTTCAATAATTAATTAAATCCTAAATTTAAAGAAGAACTATAAAATTCAAAATTAAAGAGTTAAAATGCAAAGTGAGTTATTTTTTGATTTTTTTCATTTTTATAAAACAACTAATTTTCTAATTAACCTAAAAATGTAAAAATAAATCCTAAATGCAAATGCAAAGTATTTTGTATTTTTTCATGATTTAAATAAAATAAACATGCACAGACAAATGCAAACAATTAACAAAAATTGCTACAAAAATCTACGAAATTGCAAATAGTGGGAAAAATTTATTTTCTTGAATTTATGGGAGTAATTCATATAGGGCAAAAATCACGTGCTCACAGCTGCCCCTCTTTGCTCGGAAACACGAAGAGTTTTCGTGCAAAAATAAACTGAGCGGATACGAGCGATTTTTGCCCGTTTGAATACTCCGCGGGAAGCATTTTTGAAAGATTTGACCGCACCTTGCTTCCAAGGTTGCCTACATATCCTTGGCTATAAAGGAATCAGGTTAGTGTAGTTCGGGAAGTTTCGATAGCTGGGACTACCCGGAAGCTGTGATTTCACTATTGCTGTTGCTGCTACTGCTTGCTGAACTCCTTATTACACCAAGACAAAATAAAAGAGGCTATACTAAACTATGATCTATGAATTACAGGAATCCTATCTACACTTCTTCAAACATGATCTTGTAGTTTCTGCTGCTCTGTTGACTTGTACTGTCCAGGTGAACTTCCTTTGTTGCTGCCTTGAATTGTATTCTGAGGTGCTTTCCCTTTGTTCTCCAGGTGGACGCCTGATTGCTGAACTTGAACCGTCTTCTTTTGACCACCGTTGCCTTCCCTTTGTTCTCCAGGTGGGCTCCTGATTTCCAACATTTGAATTATCTTGCTTTCCTCCGAAACTTGACTTGTTCTCCCTTTGTTCTCCAGGTGGGCGCCTGATTGCCGAACTTGAACCGTCTTCCTTTGATCATTGCTGCTTTTCCTTTGTTCTCCAGGTGGGCTCCTGATTTCCAACACTTCCACTGCTTTTCCTTGAGACTTGAACTGTTTCCCTTTGTTCTTCAGGTGGGCTCCTGATTGATGTCTTCCTTTGAACATTGCTTCTTTTCCTTTGTTCTCCAGGTGGGCTCCTGATTTCCAACACTTGCACTGCTTTTCCTCGAAACTTGAACTGCTTCCCTTTGTTCTCCAGGTGGGCTCCTGATTTCCAACAGTTGAGTTGCTTCTCCCTTTGTTCTCCAGGTGGGCTCCTGATTACCGACACTTGAACTGCTTCTCCCTTTGTTCTCCAGGTGGACTCCTGATTACCGACACTTGAACTGCTTCTCCCTTTGTTCTCCAGGTGGGCTCCTGATTACCGACACTTGAACTGCTTTTCTTTGGAATTTGATTTGTTTTCCCTTTGTTCTCCAGGTGGGATCCTGATTGCCGAGCTTGAACTACTTCCCCTTGCGACTGCTTTTAATTTGAACTATCCTCCCTTATTTCCCCAGGTGGGTGCCTGATTGCTTTAACATGAACCGCTTTTTATCCTTGAAACTCGTGTTGTTCTCCCTTGCTTTCCAGGTGGATGCCTGATTACAACAGAATAGCCACAACAAAGAAAATTTCCTGCCCCAATTTGGTAGCTGGGCACATCGGTGAGTGTTAATGTTACCAAATATCTCTAAGAATTTGCAAGCTAGATCCTAATGACAGTTTTAAAGCTAAATTATATTTTCTAAAGGTATGACTTCCGCTAAATCTTGTTATCTATGAAGGTCTTAAAACTACATCCCATTATCCAGGAGGGTCCTGAAAATCAAAATCAAATCTCATCTTAAGAGTGACAACTTTAAGGCAAGTTCTATTTCCTAAAGGTAAAACTTAAAACTAGATCCCATTATCCAGGAGGGTCCTGAGAATCTACGGTCGAACCTGTCTGGTACTTGCTTTTCCTTACGGAGGGTTTCTCTGAAGCAAACGAAATTTTCTGCTCCTGTTTCAAATCAAAGAAAAATCTTGTCAGTTTAAAGATGTGGTGGTTAGTTTGTGTCATTCTTGCTGAAGGTGGCTCTTCCGTTGCCGTGCTTTGCTTTGACTGGCTGCTTTGAACTGGCCAAGAATTGTTTGACTTTCTGACAGATCCTCAATCGCAGGACCCTAGATGACCTGAGTGCTCTACCCAAACTGTTGTTTCACATTTCTGACCCTTCTATCTGAACCTCTGCATCTCCCACAAGATTACTAAACCACTCGACCAATGGAACTTTCACTTACACTTTATGTCCCACTTTACATCATACTATCTCTGGCATGTTATGGCTGCATTTTGCTTTGTGCAATTTGGAAGTTTGTAGTAAGCTTTGAAATCCTTTCTTACTTGCTTAAACAAAGTTGACATTGAAAAATCCTTAGAGGAATAAACCCCAAAAAAAAATGAAATGCAATGACTTCGAGAGTTAGGAATAAAGAAGAAAATCCAAAAATGGATGACTGTTTAAGGGAGAAAAGGAAAAGAGACTTATCTAAGTGGAGCAGCTGGTACCAATGATCATGACATGCATTTCGGATTAATCAGCCTAGTCTATTCAACCAATCAACTTTCAGTTGTCATACTTTGTGCCCCAGGATCTCCATAACCCAATTTCTTTGCCCAATCACTGACCTTGTTCGTCCTGCAGTGCCCTGAAGGGTTTTCACCAACAAACCTCTCCCATTTGTTCTTCTCTCAACTCACTGTCGCCTTACGGTGCCCGTGAGGGTTTTCACCAATAAGGCTCTCTCATTTTAATTTCTCTCATCTTCCGTCGCCTTTCGGTGCCCGTGAAGATTTTCACCAATAAGACTCTCTCATTTTTCATTTTTCCTGCTTAAACCGGAGTGTTGTCCCTGATATGAATCACCTTACTTGCTTGACTTGGCATCTCTAGAAGACTGATCGGAAGGTCTTTCTTTGGACTGTAATGTGGGCTTTTGGATAGGGTTAGAAAGAAAGGATATCAAAAAGGCTCAAAACAACTCAAATGGGTTCAAAATTACAACTTTTGGAATCAGATTTCTTACAACAACCACAACTTCTGCCCCAGTTTCTTTGCTTGGGGACTTTTGAATTTTATTTTGATGGGACCGAACCGTGAGGCTGCCTACGTATCCTTAAAAGGAATCAGGTCGAACGTAGTTCATGACATAGAAATTGCTTTGTTGTCGTTACTTCTCTCTTTCCATTTCTTTCTTCTTCTTTTTTTTCTTTTTCTTTTTCTTTCTTTTTTTTATCTTTTTTTTTCTTTTTCTCTCTTTTTCTTTCCTTTCGTTCCTTTCTCTTTTTCTCTCTTTTTCTTTCTTTTCATTCTTTTCCATTCTTTCCTCTTCTTTTCTCTTCTCTCTTCTTCTTTACTTTTTTATTGAATTTTGCTACTGATTCCTAAAGAGGGGTATGAAAGGAAGTAAATAAGGCTCAACGGGGTAACAAAGGGTAAAGTGTTTAGATAGCAGAACAAAATGCCTTCGTCATTCCAATCTTCAAAACATGCCAAGTACAAACAAACACAATTTAAACCAAAGAAATCATACATAATATCTTTTGACTGCATCAGAATTGATAGCCATGTCTACACATTTGCCTTCTATATCTGTTAAATACAATGCACCATTGGACAACACTCTCATTACAATGAACGGCCCCTGCCAATTTGGGGCGAACTTGCCTTTTGCTTCGGCCTGATGTGGAAGGATGTGTTTCAATACTTGCTGACCCACTGAAAACTTTCGGGGACACACCTTTTTGTTGTACGCTCTTGCCATTCTCTTTTGATACAACTGGCCATGACACACTGCCGCCAATCTTTTCTCATCAATCAAACTCAATTGCTCCAGACGGGTTTTGACCCACTCATCATCATCAATTTCGGCTTCAGCAACAATCCGGAGGGATGGGATTTCAACTTCCGCAGGTATCACTGCTTCAGTGCCATATACCAACAAATAAGGAGTTGTACCTACTGAAGTGTGAAAAGTAGTGCGATAACCCAACGACGCAAATGGCAACTTTTCATGCCATTGCCTGGAGCCTTGCACCATTTTCTGAAGTATCTTCTTTATGTTCTTGTTGGCTGCCTCAACTGCTCCATTCGCCTTGGGGCGGTATGGGGTGGAATTGCGATATGTAATCTTAGACTATTAACATACCTCTTTCATCAGATTACTGTTGAGATTAGCACCATTATCTGTGATGATCACCTTTGGGATCCCGAACTGACAAATGATATTTGAGTGAACAAAATCGACCACTGCTTTCTTGGTCACAGACTTGAAAGTTTTAGCTTCAACCCACTTAGTGAAATAATCAATGGCCACCAGAATGAACATGTGCCCATTGGATGCTGCTGTCTCAATTGGTCCAATGACATCCATACCCCAAGCAACGAAGGGCCATGGTGCGGACATCGTGTGCAATTCAGATGGTGGAGAATGAATCAAATCTCCGTGCACTTGGCATTGATGACACTTGCGCACAAAACTGATACAATCTCGATCCATGGTGAGCCAATAATAACCTGCTCAAAGAATTTTCTTTGCCAGAACATACCCACTCATATGTGGCCCGCAAACTCCGGAATGCACTTCGGTCATGATAGTCGTGGCTTGCTTAGCATCGATGCACCTCAACAGCCCAAGATCTGGAGTTCTTTTGTACAAAATTCCCCCACTGAAGAAAATCCACTTGCCAAACGTCGAATTGTTCTCTTTTGATCCCCTGTGGCTTGTACCGGATATACCCCCATTCTGATGTACTCCCTGATGTCGTGGAACTACGGCTCACCATCAAGTTCTTCTTCCACCATGTTACAGTAAGCATGCTGATCGCGGACTTAAATATTCATAGGGTCGACATAAGCTTTGTCCGGATGGTGCAACATGGACGCCAAAGTAGCCAAAGCATCGGCAACCTCATTACGGATCCTTGGAATATGCCTGAACTCTACTGATCGAAACTGTTGACAAAGATCGTGCAAACATTGCCGGTACGGTATGAGCTTTAAATCTCGTGTTTCCCATTCTCCTTGAATCTAGTGCACCAGAAGGTCCGAGTCACCCAAGACTAAGACGTCCTGGACACCCATGTCTACAGCTAATCTCAGACCCAAAATGCATGCCTCGTACTCAGCCATGTTGTTGGTGCAATAGAAACGAAGCTGGGCCATAACAGGGTAGTGATGCCCTATTTCAGAAATGAGCACACGACCCCTATTCCGACTCCTTTCATGGTAGCAGCTCCATCAAAGAAAAGTTTCCACCCTGGTTCTTCGACCTGCTCCAATTCGTCAATATGCATCACCTCTTCCTGAGGGAAATAAGTCCTCAACGGTTCATACTCCTCGTCGACCGGCTTTTCGGCCAAATGATCAGCCAATGTTTGGGCTTTCATCGCGGTCCGAGTCACATAGATAATGTCAAACTCTGTGAGCAAGATTGGCCATTTTGCGAGCCTTCCTATGGGCATGGGCTTCTGAAAGATGTACTTTAAAGGATCCAGGCGAGAGATGAGGTAAGTAGTGTAGGATGACAACTAATGCTTCAACTTCTGTGCTACCCAAGTTAGGGCGTATCATGTCCTTTCAAGGTGAGTGTACTTGACCTCACAAGATGTGAACTTCTTGCTGAGGTAATAGATGGCTTGCTCCCTCCTACCAGTGATGTCATGTTGGCCCAATACATAGCCAAACGAATTGTCCAAGACTGTCAAATAAAGAATTAAAGGCCTCTCGGGTTACGGCGGGACCAACACAGGTGGGTTTGACAAATACTCTTTGATCTTATCAAATGCTTCCTGGCATTCGTCAGTCCATTTGACCGCATCATCCTTCTTTAACAACTTAAAGATGGGTTCACAAGTTGTTGTGAGTTGAGCAATAAACCTGCTGATGTAATTTAATCGCTCGAGCAAACTCATCACCTAAGTCTTGTTCCTTGGATGTGGTAATTCTTGAATAGCTTTGATCTTTGATGGGTCCAGCTCAATGCCTCGACGACTGACTATAAATCCCAATAGTTTCCCAGATGGAACACCAAATGCGCATTTTGCAGGGTTGAGCTTAAGATTGTACCTGCGGAGCCTCTGGAAAATTTTTCTCAAGTCTTTGACGTGGTCAGACTGCTTCCTGGACTTTATGATCACATCGTCCACGTAGACCTCGATTTCTCTGTGTATCATGTCATGGAATATGGTCGTCATCGCCCTCATGTAAGTTGCCCCAGTGTTTTTCAGACCGAATGGCATCACTCGGTAGCAGTAAGTTCCCCATGGTGTGATGAATGCTGTCTTTTCCGCATCTTCCTCATCCATCAAAATCTGATGATACCCCGCATAACAATCTACAAAAGACCCAATCTCATACTTGGCACAATTATCAATCAAAATGTGGATATTTGGCAGTGGGAAATTGTCCTTTGGACTTGCTTTGTTGAGGTCACGGTAATCAACACACACTCGGGTTTTACCATCTTTCTTCGGCACAGACACAATATTGGCTAACCACGTGGGATATCGTGTGACTCGAATGACCTTTGCGTCAAGCTGCTTTGTGACTTCTTCTTTGATCTTTACACTCATGTCAGTTTTGAAATTTCTCAACTTCTGCTTGATGGGAGGGAATGCTGGATCAATTAGCA
The DNA here is from genome assembly GCF_001879085.1 of Nicotiana attenuata. NCBI lineage: Eukaryota > Viridiplantae > Streptophyta > Magnoliopsida > Solanales > Solanaceae > Nicotiana > Nicotiana attenuata. The sequence goes on along the minus strand of NW_017675470.1, from coordinate 24,739 downwards.
ATTTATGAACCACCAATTCGGTACTTAAGCAGGGCATATCATTATACGACCATGCAAAAATATCCTTATACTCAAACAATGCTTTGATTATCTCTTCCCTGATTTGTGGTTCAAGATGGACACTTATTTTAGTTTCTCTGACATTATTTGGGTCCCCTAAATTGATTTCTTCCGTATCATTAAGGTTAGGCTTGGGTTTTTCTTCAAAATGACTTAGTTCCTTACTAATCTCTTCAAAGGCCTCATCTTCATCATATTCCGATTCATCATCACACTCTATTTCTTGAATTATTATTACAGAGTTAGATTGACTTTTAAGACTGGGCTGAAGATTCCTCATGCATGTCATGTCACTGAAACCAGCATAAAAAGAACTGTACAGAAAAGAAAAGAAAAGAAAAACAAAAATAAAATTATCAGGAATGATGGAAAAGGGAAATTGCATTTCATTGAAAGTAAAGGATAACAGGGTTTGTACATCAAAACAGATGGAAAATAAAATCTGAATTACAACCCTGGAATAATTCCGATAAACTGAAAGAAAATCAAAGCAAACTACCAAAACTCCTTCCGAGTAGGGAGAGGAGTAGCCTTCCAATTGTTAAGCTTTACAATCGGCCCGACGAACTGCACGTCTGCTTTGCTAGAACCTTCTCCAACTTCTACCACATTCACATCATCGAACAACCTCTGGAACCTTTCAATTTACTCTTCATCAATGTCAACCACAGAACTTGGAACTGTTGTCACTGGACGTTTTCTGGCACCAGGCTTGACAAAAGACCTGGAAAGACGGGGGATCGGCTTTGGGAGTGCCCACGCCTTCCGTTTCAACCTTTTAGCCTTTTTCACATCTGCCATTGTAGGTTTGAATCCAAGACTGAACGTACCCAAATTTTCAGGGAGGGACACTAGCTGTATGATACCCTGTAGAGATGCACCCAGACCTTTCCCTGGCACAAAATCATTTTTCAGCATCTCAGAGGCCACCATGGCGGATGCAGAGGCCATCCTTGGAGTCGGAACATATTTCCCTTCTGGAACCTTCTCGACTGGCACTGTTTCAAAAACTTGGTAGACCCATGGCCCTTTGTCATCTTCAGCCTCAATAAATGGGACGGAGGCATCACTGTGAGCACACACACTTTCTTCGCCATGCACGATGATCTTCTGTCTATCCCACTCAAACTTGACCATCTGGTGCAAAGTGGACGGGACTGCTTTGGCGGCATGTATCCAGGGCCGACCCAGGAGCAAATTGTAAGAGACGGCTACATCCAGTACTTGGAACTCCATGGTGAATTCCACCGGTCCTATTGTCAATTCAAGCACTATATCACCAACCGAGTCTTTCCCTTCACCGTCAAAACCTCGGATGCATAAGATGTTCTTCTGAATCCTCTCATCATCAACTTTCAGCTTGTTCAGAGTAGAGAGAGGGAAAATGTTTGCACTGGAACCATTGTCAACTAGAACCCTGGTGACCACAGAATCTTCACATTTCACCCCCAGGTAGAGAGCCCTGTTGTGTTCAGTACCTTCCACAGGCAATTCGTTGTCAGAGAAAGTGACCCTATTCACCTCAAATATTTTGTTGGCGATCTTCTCCAAATGGTTTACTGAAATTTTGTCGGGGACATGAGCTTCGTTCAGGATTTTCATCAGGGCCCGACGATGCTCATCTGAATGGATGAATAATGACAGCAAGGAAATCTGAGCAGGAGTCTTTCTCAACTGCTCCACGATGGAGTAATCTTGTACTTTCATTTTCCTCAGAAACTCCTCCGCTTCTTCTTTAGTGACTATTTTCTTTACTAGAACTGGATTATCCTTGAGTGCCTTAGCTTTTCTCAACTCTTCCGGGGCAAAGCATCTCCCTGAACGAGTTAATCCCTGGGCCTCATTGACTTCTTCTTTCACTTCCTTTCCCCTGTAGGTCACTATTACCCGTTCATAGTTCCACGGGATAGCCTTAGTGCTGACTACTGGAAATTGGGTTACGGGCTTGATGATGACAGGATTCGTACGGGAACCCTCTACAATTACGATAGGCTTATTTGCCAACCCGGGCACGATCGACTTTGACTTTCCTTGCTTTGCTACAGCATCAACTGGGGATTTATTTTCAACTACCAAAGCTGGTTTGCCATTCGTCATGCTCAACTTGTTCACTGATCCTTCACCCATTGGTTTTGTGACAACTGCTTCCTTGAATGTCTTGGCCTCACTAGACCGAATCATCATAACAAATTATGATGGCTTCTTGGGTTCCCCCTCCTTGTGTACTATCTCGATCATGTTTGTTTCATCATGAGTCGGTAGTGGGTTCTGATTGATGTTGGGGGTTTCCGGAGTTTGGACCATAATTTGGTTTGTATCAATGAGCTCTTGGATGGCATTTTTCAAGTGCCAGCACTTTTCCATATCATGCCCCGGAGTACCAAAACAGTATGCACAGCTCAAGGAGTAATCAAGATTCTTCAGAGGAGGGTTTGGCAATTTCGACTCAATTGGCCTCAGCACATCCAGCTGCTTCAATCTCTGGAACAGGCTAGTATAAGACTCCCCTAATGGGGTGAAAGTTTTCTTCCGCTGTGACCTTTCATTTTTGAAAACTGGCTTGGGCCGGAAACCTAGACCGGTAGGGTTTCGGTAGGCTCGTGGAGGTGGGTAAGCATTTTGTGGAGCTGGGTAAGTGTTTTGTGGGTTTGGGGCACGCCACTGTGGGTAAGAGGGAGGTTGAGTGTATGATTGGGCGTGGTGAACAGAAATCTGAGGGTTTGGTGATGGGAAGTAGCGTTGAGGTGGATTATATGGGTTTTGGGTGTAGGCTCTATGGTGGGGTCGCGTCTGGGTATAATGGTGTGACGGGCCCCTCGGTCCAAACCATGATCCTGAATCAACTGTTGCCACATCTTCTTTCTTTTTCTTTCCAATCACTCCTCTGGTACCGTTTTGGATGGCTTGGGTGGTTGCTTTGATGGCCGAGTAACTCATGATTTCGCTCGACTTAAGCCTTTCTTCCACCATGCCGCCCATTTTCACTACCTCTTTGAAAGACTTGCCTATGGCCGATATCAGATGGACAAAGTAAGTGGGTTCCAAAGCTTGCAGAAAATACTCCACCATTTCGTTCTCCTCCATCGGAGGGTTAATCCTTGCTGCTTGTTCTCTCCAGCGAAAACCATATTCTCTGAAGCTTTCACTGGGCTTCTTCTCAATTTTAGTTAGAGACAATCGATCCGGAACAATCTCGATGTTGTACTGGAAATGACGAGCGAAAGCTTGGGCTAAATCATCCCAAGTATACCATCTGTTATGATCTTGACGTGTATACCACTCTAACACCGCGCCACTCAAACTCTGGCCGAAGTATGCCATTAGAAACACATCTCTTCCACCCGCTCCTCTCATCTTACTGTAGAATCCCCTCAAGTGGGCCACCGGGTCCCCGTGCCCGTCATATAAGTCGAATTTAGGCATCTTGAATCCCATAGGCAACTGAACATCGGGGAATAGACACAAATATTTATAGTCCAGGCTCACCTGACCTCCCAATCCCTACATGCTTCTGAACGATTGTTCCAGGCTTTTTACCTTCCTGAACATCTCCTCCTGCTCTGGGTTTTTAGGTGGTTTTTCAGTCTCAATTGGGAGGTCGAAATGGGGAGTGTAGGAGTAATGATCCGGAGCCTTGAAAGTGGGCTCCGGGGGATAGTATTGGTTATCTTGGGTCTAGAACAAAGGTTTGCTGGAGGATTGATGAAGTGTAGCTGGCGGTGGTACCACAAAAATAGGAATGGCTGGTGGAGGGGGGTATGGGATTGGTTTAGCTGGTGGTGTTTGGGTGGTTTGGGAAGTGGTGCCTTGATAATGGTGGTAGTGGGCGAAACCTGGTGCATTTTGTGGGGATGAATCAGCAGTGGGAGGTTCTTGGGACTGGGCCAATGGTGGGATGAAAGCCGGGTTTGCAGGGTATGATGGTGGGGCATGCCCTTTCACCCACGCTTAGTACATTTCGGCCATCTGATGTTTCAACTTACATAGTTCCTCTTTCAGATTAACCTCAGATTCTTCCCCCTCTCTGGACGGATCAATAACACTTGCATCATATTCTTGGCCAGCCATGATCAACTTGTTCTTAGACCTGGTGTTTTACGGGTGGGTTGCCAGAATGCCGATCAAACTAACCACCTACGTTAATTTGAGGTCAATCAAGCAAACTTGTTAGCGATTAAGAGCTTAACAGATAGGCAACCGCATGTTGGGGATGCAATGCACTTAAAGAGTTAACCCTTTCTATCATGCATTTGAATGGCTGCTTGCTTCATCCCGGCTTTCACTAATTCTTTTCATTTTGCAATTTCTTCCTCTCTTTTCATTCCCGTCTTTCCTTTGGTTGATTCTTGTCTTTCCTCTTTTATTCCCGCATTTTTTTCCTCTCTTGTTTTGCCGTTATTTCCTTTCCCTCGATTTATTTTCATTCTTTTTTTTCTTTTTCATTTTATGGTTATGATCGAATCCTATGTGGATTGCCTACGTATCATGATGCCGCATGAATCAGACCAAGCGTAGTTCTGGGAGATCATAAATAAAGTAAATAAACTAACTCTTTTTTTTTTGGATTTTGATTTTTTTTAAAAATTTCCTAAGAAAGACTTATAAAGAAGAAAGATTTTTCTTGAATTTACTTTTCAATTTTTGAAAGAAGAATGAAAATATTTTGAATTTTGAGAATAAATTAAAGAAAATATTTTAGATTTTTTTTAAAAATACATTGGGGTCTCAAAAAAAGGCTTTCCAAAAAGGAAGTAAAGGAAAATATATTTTTTGGATTTTTGAAAATTGGGGGCCGGAACCGATGAGGTTTGCCTACGTATCTCACATCCGGTGAGAATCAGACCCGCGTAGTTCTGTCAGTTTTGACACATTTGAAAAGGACACAGTGTTTGACTCTTTGAAATAACTCTCTTTCCCTTTCCCTTTTTTTAAATAATTTTGGCAGAGTTTCGGGATGTTTCCAATACCGGGGATTTTTTCAGAACCAGGCTTTATTTCCTTCCCTACATCACTCTTGGTTTTTCTTTTGCTTTATTTTTTTCTAGCCGGTTAACATGCAAGCCGAAATAAATAAATGTTCACATAGCACATAGAATGCATCAGGATGGTCTGTTATTTTGGGCACACCTGTCTAGATGACCCAACCCCTGTGTTGAGCCCCCTAAGTCAAATGCACGTGATGCAAACAAGTGTTCCTACTAGGGATCCGGCATGAAGCTGTATTTTTCTAGGTTTAAATCCTGGGGTTTTGTTCTAGACTTGGGGTACCCGAGCGGACAACTGGGGCCGAAGAGGGGGCGACGTACCGGGAGCACTAAAGTCTACCGGCCTTGTCGCTGGCCCAACCTCGTTCTATTTGGTACAATTTCTACAGAAAAAGCAGGCCACGCGAACGTGTGCACCATTTTTAGAAGACTCAGAGGGGTGGCGTAAGAAGACAATTATATACAATTCAAATAATATTAAAGCGGTAAACACATAGCATTTAGCATAAAAGGTTCAAAAAATACAGTAATATTAACAATAAATGAAGCCAAGTAAAAATCATTTTAACAAGCTCGAATTCTTGAACCTTGAACCTGAAGTTCTGGGTTCTTATCCCCAGCAGAGTCGCCAGAGCTGTCACACTTCCTTTTTACTCCCCCCCCGGAAGGGTATATAAGGGAGTTTTTTCCAATTTAAGTGACAATCAAAACAGGATTATTTTTGTTAAATTCAAAGTCGCCACTTGGGATAATTTATGGTGTTCCAAGTCACCGGTTTAACTCCCGAATCGAGGAAAAGATTGACTCTGTTTATAGTCTGCAAACACAGAAATTCGGGTAAGGAATTCTGTTAACCCGGGAAAAGGTGTTAGGCACTCCCGAGTTCCGTGGTTCTAGCACGGTCGCTTTGATCATACTTGGCTTATTAAATTGTCTAATTACTCATTTTAGAGCCTACGTGCATTTACCTTTCACCGCTTTTTAATTAAGAAAATTATCTTGAAACGGGTCACGCATACGTGTACCCGTTTGTTTGGCGCGTCAAAAATCATGTCACGCGAACGTGTCCACAATTAGTAACTCTTTATTATTATTAAGAAAAGTTTGACCAAAGTTGCGAACGCATACTCCGGTTTTGTTTTTAAAATCGCAATCATGTCACGCGAACGTGTCCACAACCACGATAATATATTAAACGTGCCTAAAGCAGACTATGATCATTTGTTATTTGTTATATCTAAATTATGAAATTAATACGAGGGCCATGTATGATTAACTTGTGGATGGCACACCTCGAACTATATAATACTAAATTAATTAGCGACCTATTAAACCAATTATTATTAAGCAAAATTTGATCGAAGTTGCGTGAACACATACTCCGAATTGGTTTTTAAAATTGTAATTATGTCACACGAAGGCGTACACAATCACAATTGTATTTTAAACGACCCTAAAGGCTTTTCTATGGATACTTATCCTAATGTCCAATTATAACATGGGAGGGCCATAGACCATTGGTGTAATTTAATATGGCACACCTCAACCTAAGTAAAAAGAAATTATTTAAAACAACGCAATTTGAAACCATTATTTGCGCAACTACTAATTACAGGGGAATGCTGGGCTTTTAGGCGTTTGGGCCAAGCCTGTTGTAGATACAGTCTGCAGCAGTCGTTCAAAGGAAAGTCTGGGCTTGAAATGCAAGCCCAAAGGTCGGAAGGCAGATAATGTCACCCATTCTTAAATGGCCTCACAATTCAACCTAAAGTGAACCAATCCGATAAAAAGAATGCACGCAAAAGGAGATGAGGCCCAGGGTCGAATCCCCACAGAATGGAGGGACATCTGAAGCTTCGCGAATTTGGCTGGGCCCTTTAGCCGTGACCAATATGGATCCAATTAATGTACCAAGCCCAAATGTTGTAACACCCAGATAATCATAACACTTATCAAAGAAAACCATATGAATTTAATTGCGTAAACAACATGAAATAACATTCTAATTTCAATTTATCCCTAGCTACTCTATAAACACAACGTGTGAAATTCAAACTTTGATTGTAACCTAACAAACAACAGTGAAGTTCAGACTAATAACTTATTACCCATGCTGTAACTCTTCAAGAACAAAGTGCTCAAACTAAACTCTATAAGGAAATCATACCAACGAAATTATTCGATGACTAATCTATGAACCTGAAAATCAATACCAATTTGAACAAAATTAAACGAAAGCTAAAAGTAATTCTTCATGTGACCTAAGCCTTTACTGCCAGCAACAGAGTCCTGAGCATTTTTCCCACATCCAAAACAAGTTATATTGACTCACCACATAATATGAGACATTGTAGACTTAACCCTCAAACTTAATAACATGATACCACATCACTGCATAGGAGGACAGAGTAAAATGCATATAAAAAAAATTAAGTTATTACAAAACACTAATGCAACTGAAGAACAGGAAAATAAGAATCCAACAAGAAACAACTTGTATTCAACATCTTTCACATTTTTTATGGCACGTTTACATCTCATATGCTGTCCACAGTCGAGGAAATACCTGGAACAATAAGAGATAAACAAGGGACTTCAGCAATGAAAACAGCAATAGCAGCAGCCCTTAAACAACAGTAACCAGCAAATTTCAACCAGCTAACACCATCTTTTGAGCCCAGAAGGAGAATAATGCACTCAAACCCTTTCTTTTTTTTTTTTTATAAAAAAATCCTAAAATATGAAGATCGGCTCAATGGAACAGTGACTGCAGACCCTCTTCTTTGTTTTTCTTTCTAATTTTTCAAGCTCTATTAGTGATGATAGTTTCTTCAGCCGTTTCTCAATTTCAATGTTCTAATTCTCTCAATTTTGACTTGAAAGTGAAGGAAACATGCCCTTTATAGAACACTTTTAGGGAAGCAGAATTGGTTTCTAATTTTACCCATTACCCCTTCTTCAATTCTCAATTTGTTCACTTTTACCCTGAATTTTGGTTCTGTTTGTTAGGTCAATCCCTTTCCCCACCTTCAAGGCAGCTTTCTATTCAGTTACACAAGATTTTTTTTGTCCAAACTCCCCACATTACCCTTTGAATTCCTATTATTTACACTCAGCAGACCACATGGGTCAATCTGACCCAAGAACAAACCAAAACCTGGGCTTGCAACAACCCGGACTGACCCCTCCCTTTTTCCTTTGGGCTTCTGAACCATGAAGCCCAATTCCAATTCAAAGCTCAAAAGAAAAACCCACAGAAAAATACAGGCTAAAGGGGTTGCAAAACCAGAAATCTTTCGAAATGAAACCAAAACAAAAAGAGAAGGAGTTAATCAAACCTAAACATGAGAATCAAAACAAACGTAACTAACATGCTTTTAATTTAATCATGCACACGGAAGCTGATTCAAAAATGGAAAAATAACAAAGAAAAAAAAGAAAGAGGAAACAGATGGAGATGAAGACGGGAAATAGAACAAAGGAACGGGGAAAAATAAAAAGAACGATGGTAATTAAAGAAGAATGCAGACGAACATGGCTTGAACAGATCTCTGATATTTTCCGATTTGATGCAAGAAAGGAGTGTTAGTCGGCTTGTTCTTGTGAGAACAAATGTCTAGCACTAGGGTTCCGTTTTAAGATCTGAAATTAAAGAAAAATGGAGGGGATTCGGGGAAATTGATGGTTGCTTAGTGTTTGAGGGAGTATGGGGAGTGTGTGGTGAATTTTTGGGAGGATTTGGAGTGATTTGGTGGTGGAAATGGCGGAGATTTATAGGCGGCGTTAGGGTTCTTGAACTTGGGGAAGATGAAGTGATTTGAAGCCAAGTACTAGGTTAATCAGGGGGTTTCGGACTTTTTTATGCAACTATGATGAGGCTTTGATAGCCGTTGGATGAAAGAGAATGAAGGGTCCAGATTGGTTCATCATAGACGAACGCCAAACAGCGTAGTATTGACCCCATACTACGTCGTTTGAGTTCTTTAAAGGACTGAAGGTTGGACCGGGTTGGGGCGTGATCTGGGCCAAATTTTGAACGGGTATGGGCATTATGTTTGGGCTGTGCCAAATTGGCCCAAATCACAGCCTTTTCTTCAGTTTCTTTTCTTTTTTCTTTTCAATTTTCAATTATTTTCTTTTCTTTTCCAAATTAATTTAAATCCTAAATTAACTATTAAACTAAATTAATTTACCAAATTAAACTAATTACTCATCATAGTATTTTCAATAATTAATTAAATCCTAAATTTAAAGAAGAACTATAAAATTCAAAATTAAAGAGTTAAAATGCAAAGTGAGTTATTTTTTGATTTTTTTGTCATTTTTATAAAACAAATAATTTACTAATTAACCTAAAAATGTAAAAATAAATCCTAAATGCAAATGCAGAGTATTTTGTATTTTTTCATGATTTAAATAAAATAAACATGCACAGACAAATGCAAACAATTAACAAAAATCTACGAAATTGCAAATAATGGGAAAATTTTATTTTCTTGAATTTATGGGAGTAATTCATATAGGGCAAGAATCACGTGCTCACAATTTGCAATGTTTTAATTCGCTTGAATGCTGCTTATACATAATACTGGAAATTAGAATCACGTAGAGATCCTGCCTATAGTTCTTGAACAATTTAACATGCCTTGACTCCAAACCTGCCTATCTATAGCACTCCTTTTAAATAATTTGAACATTGTTTGTATAATCTATAACTTGTCTGTCTAATTGACAGCGTGCGACGTGTCTATATGAGGAGGTGAATTTGAGCCCTTGGTGTTGATTATGTGTAGTCTTATTTGTTTTGAATGCGCGCCTAGTTTTCTCATTTTGAGTAGCCGAAGTTGAGCCTAGAAACACCCAAATAGAGGTTCAAAGCCTCCTGGACCATAGACGTGGGACATGTAGCGCACACATAGGGTACGACTTAGAATTGAATTAGAACGCTTTTAGGTAAACAACTTCAACATAGTAATTGGGTAGCAGGAGATGATAGTCTATGCCCGCTGAATAATATGAACAACTCCTATCTAAAGGAAGTTGCGAGGTTTTATTTATGTTGCATGGGGTGATCCTTTAGGCTAAAAAACTTAGGACCCCCCTTTCCTTTTTATGTACTTGCTATTTACGCTTAGTCATTTAACATAAGCCAACGTATCTGTACCCTTGTAATCATTAAGGATTTGTACTAATTCTCATGTGTTATGATAAGACTCTTCGACTTCTATATTTCCCTTTATTTATCTGACCACCTAGCTTAATTACATAATCCACATAGTTTAAATTTCCCGGGACCCACAGTTGTGGACCTCGAAGAGTGCCTAACACCTTCTCTTTGAGGTAATTTGAGACCTTACCCGATCTTTGGTGACACAGATTGGTTAAATCAGAGTTATTTGCAAATAGGTGCCCTAACGCACCTTAACAATCGTTAGGTGGAGACACTCTTCTCTTTTAATACATCCTTTAAAAGAGTCGTCACACATTGAAACCCGCTTTCGCGAGAAAACGGGGCGGGACAGCATGTCGACTCTACTGGGGATTTACACTTAGGCTCTTACCATAATGAACTTGACTTATGTGGATTACTTTCTTCGTTGCGTGCACATCCCTTCCCCTGTTTACCTTCATTTGTTTAAATTTGCTATGACATGCACATCCCTTTCCCTATTTACCTTTATTTGTCTTGATCTGTTAGGATATGCACATCCCTTCCCCTATTCACCTTTATTTGCTATGGCCACTCTTCATCCTTTTTCATCTTGTCTAAAACTGCCATATCATGACTTTCGCATTCCTACTTCCTTACCTACTTTATTACATTCCCGCATATATTTTTATGAACTAAACTTACTTCTACCTTTTGTCTTTCTTCTCTATTCTTTCCCTGTTTACTTTTGCTATCTTATTTTCTGCTTTTACATCTTCTATCATGAATACTTGGCAATGTGTTATTATCTCTGCATAAAGCATGCTCCACATCATACTCCATTCGTTCCAATTATCAACATAGCGGTACTTGATGAGTGTCCTTGCTATTCCGAAAATTACCCTTTTGAAATCGGAAAGGCTTATTTGTGGTAGACTAATCGATCAACAGTGCAATCGATGGTCCCGTGCCTTTCCCTCTCAAGTTGTCCACTTGGGATTACTAGTCTAGACCATTCTAGAAACCCTACTCTAACTTGAAATGTACATGCGACATGCTAAACCTAGTACTGGTTAAAGCGTTATTGACGTAACAACGCGCTAAGATAAACCTTGTCCAAAGTCCGACGCGATTTCCACAGTCCTAATGGACACTATCATATTACGTGCATTACTTAGAGAAAATATGTCAACATATTGATTATTATTGCATGAGTAGTCAAATTTAGAGGGGGAAAGGGCTAACCTTTGTTGTCTGTAGAAAATGAAGCACGAAGTCCCTAGGTTCGGTATGGTCCAGAACATCCAACCTTTGCTACATGACTGGTGGAAAGGCCTTGCACCTTGTGACAATAATCATGTGAGAAGAGTACTTGGTGACCTTCCATCCTTGCTAAACATTCGACCAAATAGGGCATTGATTGAGGTTGCTACCATGTTCTAGGATGAGAAAGAGCCGTTTTTCGATTTGGCAATATAGAAATGACTCATCTCCTAGAAGAAATAGGAGGCTTCGCTAAGTTGCCAAGGGATAGCCCGGGATTACTAGTACTGGAGAATCGCACACCTCGCGATTTTCTAAAGATGTTGGGTTTTAAGAAAAATGATGAGATGCTCTATTTAAAAAAATCATACATCCCTTTTGAATTTTTTTACGAGCATTATGGGCATAGCAAGTCGTATCGTCTTCATTATAATGAACTTGCCGTTACTTCCTTGGGTTGGACGCACCGCCGGGTTTATGTGTTCATCGTCTGCTTTTTGGGGTTATTGATATTTCCAATGAAGGGAGGAAGGATTCATACTCGCTTAGCCATAGTCGCCAGAACCTTGATGGAAGGAATTGAGGGAAAAACTTATACCATCATCCCTATGATCTTAGCTGAGATGTACCGCGCTCTAGATCGTTGCAAGCAGAGATGTAGACATTTTAAGGGTTGTAATATGTTACTACAAGTCTGGCTGCTGGAACACTTTCAGAGGGGAGAGTATCGTCAAGAGCTTCTGCGACAGCCGTTGAATGACTACATAGCTTACCAACACCCAAAGAAAATAACGTTTATCCCAGACAGGTATGCACAACCTGGAAATGTTGTAAGTTAGGTGCGATTCTTTAGCAATCTGACGGACGGGCAGGTGCATTAGATGTTTGAGTGCTTTCCTAGCAGTGGGTTCATCATCAAGTCAAGAGGGACTGCTCATGTGGTAATGATCGGGTTACGAGGCATATATCCTTATGCTCCTATAAGGGTAATGAGGCAAGCAGGGAGAAAACAGGTCATACCTCAGGTTTCCAACATGGTCCAGTACAAGGCAGATTTCAAAGGAGGCACAGCATATGTGGAACCAAAAGGTCATTGTGGAAAAAGAAACCATTGAGCCAGACAGGTATCACGCCGGTCATATGTACTACTATCTATCATGGTTGGAGGACGACGTATCAGGAGACGTCAAGCCAGGAGTCAATCTGAAGGAAAGAATCATAGATGAAGCAGCTGAGGCACATGTTAAGTATAGAAGGCTACGCAAAAGGGTTTTCAAGTCTGAAGCTAAACATCTAGAACAACACAAAGTGAACATGGAGGCTATAAAGGAATGGAAGGAGATTGCTACTAAATCAACAGAGAGATTGGAATACTTGGAACAAGGATTGATGGAGCTCGAGGGAAAGATGAGAAAGAGACTCTCAAATTGTTAAGGCACGGATGGCAGTGAAGGAGGACACTTAGCAAAGGCTTACTTACTGTTGGATATGCACGATCCAGGGAACCTGATTGATGGGGTCAAAAGAGCCAAGCACGGAGAAGGTCCTTCAGGGACCAAGTAGACTAGGAAATGATGTTTTTTTACAGCTTTGCAGCTTAGCTTTAGTTTTGATTGTAATAAGGCTAAATGCCATTAGTAATTTTATTATTTTCGATTTAGTAAAGGTTTGACTCATTTTTCGCATTAATGAAATGACGCAAATGTTGGCATCAATTTTCTCCAAGTCTACATGTCACTTAGGCCTACCTTGGGCACAATGAGGTCCCCAAATTAGGACACGAATTATTGCATGACTTTGTGAAACATGTTTTAATATTTCAAACACTCTTTTAATATTCCTTACTAACTTGGTTACCTTTTGCTTTTTCTTTCCTGTTGATTATTCCCATTTCTAAAGGTTGGTTTGCGCATACTGACATCGTCAGCATATCACACTAGATCCAAAGGTCCTCCACCTCCTCCTCCACAAAGCGAACCTAAAGGAAAAAGCAAAGGAAGGGATAATGTATGATTTAAGTGGTATCAGGAAAGACAATGCTACCATAGTGGAAAACATTGAAACTTCAGATGGCCGAAGTATTCCGGCACAGAATGAGTTGGTCTTACGTCTGGAATAGAAAATCCTGGAACTATAAGGCGAGCTTGAGCAAGTCCGAGATTTGCCAAACCTTTCCCTCACTCTCAATGTCCCCGACATTAACCAGCAAAATCTGACTACCCAGAACCAAAAACCACAACAAAATACACAAAACAAAAACCCACCACCAAATCCTCCTGCACCACACCAGTATCCCACACCTTCCCCGAACCTTAACCCGCCACCAGTACCAACCCCTCCACAACACCACCATCATCCAACTCAATACCCACAAACCACTACTTATCACACTCCCCAGAATGCACCACAACCTATTCCCGATCCCCAAAACTCAACCAATGACCACCCTTATACTAAAAATCCAGGAGTCCATCAAAGCAATCCGATATATGTGGAAACTTTACCCTACACCCCGCAGCAAACCCTATACATACCCGAATCGACTAAGAAGGACCTACTCATTAAAAGCATGGCGGAGGAACTCAAGAAGCTCACTGGTAGAGTTCAGAGTGTTGAAGGTGGTAAAGGCGTTGAAGGTCTAAACTATGAGGACCTGTGTATCCAGCCGGATGTGGAACTGCCGGAGGGTTACAAACCTCCCAAGTTCAAAATGTTCGATGGAATTGGTGATCCGAAAGTACATCTGAGAACGTATTGCGACAAGCTTGTAGGAGTAGGCAAGAATGAACAAATTCACATGAAATTGTTCATGCGAAGCCTCACAGGAGATGCTTTGTCTTGGTATATCAGTCAAAACCCAAAGAAGTGGGTTAATTGGGTGAGTATGGCATCAGACTTCATGGATAGATTCAAGCAACACAGAAAACGCGCTAGACATTTTCTACATTAGAAACCTCAAGAAGAAGCCGATGGAAACCTTGTTGAGTTATTCTTGCCCAACATGATAAATCTCTGAGGCCGTATTGATTAGCTAAGGCATGTTTCCATGAAATTTAAGTTCTAATGTATGTTTGATATGTTAATCTTATGCCTTTAGAATTGTTTCTAGGGCAAATTTCTATGCTAGCTTCTCTCATGTCTAGGTAATTGGTATGAGTGGTTATGCTCACCTGTCCAATTCCTCATAAGTGATATATTCTCATGATTTAGGCACTGTTGTGGTCTATTGTAGATCATTCTACTAGGTTGTTGCTATACTGCTTGTGATCATGTTAGGATCCCATATTAGAAATCTTCATGTGAAATTGCTATCCCTCTGACAATAATTATTTTGAATAAGGATAACTTTTTTAATGTCCTTTCTGAATAATTTTGGCTAATATCTTGTGCTAAAATTTATTTTTGGAAACTTAGCATGCGTGTGTGTTTATCCTGTCAACTAAATAGACCTGCTTCTTAAGCCCTCTTAATGTGTGACTGTGTTCAGCATGCTACATCCTTTCCTTTGTTGAACGATTACTCAATATGGTGTTAGTTTTCTATGTCAAACTTGCTATGTTAAAGTTGTCCACCTAGTTGGCATGTTCAAGTCCTCTTGTTTGACCAATCTTGTTTCCCCTAGCTTCTAAAAATGATAATATGTTTATGTAATCGTGTCCCTATGAGGTATCACTATTAATAGACTTTAGAGTTGTCAATTGGTTGCCATGTATGGTTCTTCCCTCTAAGCCTGGTATGAGTTCGTGTTTGGCCCCAGGTGATACACTCTCACGCTTGAGGTGTGCTTGGATCTGGGTCTACTGTTCTTGTTAAAAGTGAGCTTGCTGAAGGCCCATATGTTACTGGTTTATTTCTCTTTTGGCCTGCTCTGTTTATTAGGTCTATAGTCTTTCAGTATGTAATATTTGTACTTGTGTTCATTATTTTGGGCCTGTAATAATTTACAAACAAAACAGATTCAGAAATTAGTTTTAAAAAGGGGGTAGGGTACTCTAATTCTCACATAAATGGGTAGAAAGCATGCCTATAAGATCTACGTGGTCTATTTGGCTATTTGCTTTACATGCTTTTAATTTCATGTGTAGAAAGCATGCTTATAGGAGTCACGCGCACACACATCACTTAACTTGTCAAAGCATGTTATTTCAAGTATTTGCTATACCTGTTTCCACTACCGTGCACTCTTAGACAACATGTCTATAGGGTGCAGCAATGCAATATTTTTACTTACCCAGATACCATGCCTATAGGACTTCAAATAATCAATTTATCAATTGCTTCAATTACTTCTAGTGTACTGCTCATCTAGATATCATGGTTATAGGGTTCTAACACTCTAATCGATTGTTCCCGTTGTCTTCTATTACACTGTCACTTGTTTAAAATGTATGTTTATAAAACCAGCATTAGTCATTCAGAACTATGATTGTTTTTACTAACTTTTTACGCAAAACGATTAGATATCATGTCTATAGGACTTGCAACATTTAATTTGCCTATGCGTTAATCCAGAAATTACTGCACTGCCCATGTATTTCTGGAATCCAGAATCACTTAGGAATCATCCCATTAGGATTTGCAATGTTTTAATTCGCTTGAATGCTGCTTATATATAATACTGGAAATTAGAATCACGTAGAGATCCTGCCTATAGGTCTTGAACAATTTAACATGCCTTGACTTTAAACCTGCCTATCTATAGCAGTCCGTTTAAATAATTTGAACATCGTTAGTATAATCTGTAACTTGTCTGCCTAATTGACAGCATGCGTACGTGTCTATATGAGGAGGTGAATTTGAGCCCTTGGTGTTGATTATGTGTAGTCTTATTGGTTTCGAATGCATGCCTAGTTTTCTCATTTTGAGTAGCCTAAGTTGAGCCTAGAACCACCCAAATAGAGGTCCAAAGCCTCCTGGACCATAGACATGGGACGGGTAGCGCACGCATAGGGTACGACTTAGAATTGAATTAGAACGCTTTTAGATAAAAGACTTCAACATAGTAATTGGGTAGCAGGAGATGATAGTCTGTGCCTGCTGAATACTATGAGCAACTCCTATCTAAAGGAAGTTGCGAAGTATTATTTATGTTGCACGGGGTGATCCTTTTGGATAAAAAACTTAGGACCCCCCCTTTCCTTTTTATATACTTGCTATTTATGATTAGTCATTTAACATAGGCCAACATATCGTTACCCTTGTAATCATGAAGGATTTGTACCAATTCTCAACTGTTATGATAAGACTCTTCGATTTCTATATTTTCCTTTGTTTAACTGATCACTTAGCCTAATTACATAATCCACAAAGTTTAAAGTTCGGCCGGGACCCACAGTTGTGGACCTCAAAGAGTTCCTAACACCTCTTTTTTGATGTAATTTGAACCCTTACCCGATCTTTGGTGGCACAGATTAGTTAAAACAGAGTGATTTGCAAATATGTGCCCTAACGCACCTTAAAAATTGTTAGGTAGTGAATGTTCTCTTTTAATACCTCCTTTAAAAGAGTTGTCACACGTCGAAGTCCGCTTTCGCGAGAAACGGGGTGCGACAATTAGTCCATAACGATGAATCTCATTGTACCGATAGAAATTAAAAAATAGTCAAATTTACAGGCGGTCATTGAAAAATAGCCACAGTTTCAAAAGTAATCGAAATTTAACCACTTTTCATGTAAAGATAAATCTGAACGAACTCACTGTTCAAATTTCGAAAAATATTACAGCATAATATACTGGAATTCCAGTATATTATACTGAAATTCTAGTATTTTATGCTGGAGTTCCAGTATAATATACTGGAACTCTAGTATAGTTCCATTATAATATACCTGTCCAATATAATATGTTGGAAGGTCATACACAGGTGCTCCAATCTCCAGTATATTAAGCTGGAACTTTCTGCGTGTTGGAGTTCCAGCATAATATCCTGGAAGTTCATACACAGGCGCACTAATCTCCAGTATATTATGCTGGAACTTTCCGTTTTACAGCAAAATAGTGGCTATTTTTCAATAACTTTACAAACGCTGACTATTCTTCAATGACCAGTCCAGAAACTGGCTAGCCCGTACTATTTTTACGGTATTAACAATTGGATAATGTCCATCGTCCAGTACATTTATAACGAAAATGGTAGTTGATCACTGGCTCTACTCAAAAGATAATGATGTAAAGGAGGCCCAAGATTTAGAAACTACGGATTCCACAATATTACAATAAAGAGGAATTTTCAGAAACCACTATTGTTTGGCTGCTATTAACTTCCTATTGCTACCATATACATTACTTCCTATAGCTACTATTCAGTTGTTACGGTAGTGTATTCGCGCTACTGTATTCATGAATACACTACCAAAAGTCGCCTAAAAATAGGGGTTAAAGCTATACGGGACTGTATTCACATGCATTCGCGCCATGTATTCATGAATACAGAAATGACAATCACCTTAAAAATAGGTCTGTCCAGCTGTCTAATAACGAAAATAGGATCAATTAGCGTGATACACTCAACAAAATCAATTCTAACACGCCTCATTATCCACCCAATTAATTAGAATGATTTTTCAGTTGTATATAACTGTTATATTTAGTATGTTTCAGTTTTTTTTACTGTTGCATTCGTTAGATTCAATATTTTTATTTACTGTATTTACTATTTTGTATTCAGTGTATTCAAATGTATTTTTATTAACAATATTTTATTCCTAATACATGTTATTACTGTTGTATTCAGTATATTTAATTGGTTGTATTTATTGTATTTCTATTTTTATTCAGTGTATTTTACTATATTTCAGTGTATTTTAAAATTAATGTATTCACTGTTTATATTCTCTTCTATTTTAATTTTTGTATTCACTTTATTACAATATTTATATCATGTATTCATGAATACTATATGTACAGTATGTATAAATACATGTGTATTCAGCTGTATTTAAAAATACAGACCTTCGAAATATATAATACAAGCGAAAATTATGTATTTATACAAGAATACAATGTGTTTGAGTGAATTTGGACAGAACACAATGTATTTGTACCACTGTATGCGACTACAAAGAAGAGAAATAAGTTCGTTGGAGATGGCGTTTTTCGACCAAGCAAAATACTGTATACATTGTATTAAAACTAAAAATGGAGACGAACAAAAACTCCAGCCTTCAAATCTTCTTCGGCGTAGAAAATATTGCAGTATCTGTCATTCATATTATAGTGCTCATGCTCTACTCGGACTATCCGACATCCTTTTTGCTCCCCGCATAGTGGCCCTAGCCTCAGAGCGACGAGCCCCTCCATGCTACGGAGGAATCTGATTTTGAAGAAAAGGTATGTTTTTCCCCTCTTTCTCCCAACATCGTTTTTGCTCCCCGCGCAGTGGCCCTAGCCTTAGAGTGATGAGCCCCTCCTTGCTATTGTCACGAACCAAAAACAACCCGGTCATGATGGCACCTAACGTGGTACTAGTCAAGCCGACACATTACCAAAACCAAACAATATTTTCATTCTTAAGATAAAATTCAAAGCAATTTACAATAAACCTTCATAAAGTGTTTAAATCAAAATAACAGTGCGGAAAGAAAGCCCGACATCAGAGTGTCACTAGTCATGAGCATCTATCAAGGATTGTCCGATAATACTTAGACATATACGGTCTGGAAAACAACTAATAACAATCTATAGGAAGATAGGAGGGAGAAGAGCAGGGCTGCGAATGCCATGCAGCTACCTTGCTAACTCCAGCAAATCCGCGACGGGTGAAATCAACAATCACTAACACGTCCAGCAACTCCCGGATCTGCACACAAGGTGTAGGGAGTAATGTGAGTACGCCAACTCAGTAAGTAATAAAGGTAAATAGAGACTGAGCAGTAGGAAACAAATAAAATCCACATCATGAAAAACTCAGTAAGCACAACATGCTTTCAAATCAGTATATGAGTCAAATCATCTCATTTAAAATCTAGTTTGTGGTAACAATCATTTGAAGATGCTTTCTAACAGTTTCAATAGAGTTTCAATGCAATTTATAGTAAAAGTGATGAAAATCATAATCGGCTCCTCGGGCAAAACATAGTTCATATACAGCCCCTCGGGCAACATGAATCATAAACCACCCCTCGGGCATAACATCACTCAGAATCAGCCCCTCGGGCAAACCTTACAGTCACTCATAAACAGCCCCTCGGGCATAACATGAATCAAGAACTATCCCTTGGGCACAACATAAATCAAGAACAGCCCCTCGGGCAAAACATCATATCACTCACTCAAGGTACCCGCGCTCACTGGGGGTGTTCAGATCCGGAGGGGATCCTACTGCCCAAGCGCTATAACTAGCCACCTCGTGGCGTAAATCAATCAGGCCCTCAGCCTCATAACAACAAGCCACCTCGTGGCATAAATCATCATCCCCTCGGCCTCACAATAACAACAAGCCACATCGTGGCATAAATTAATGCCCTCGGCCTCACAATATCATGAATCAGTAACAACCTAATGCGGCGTGCGACCCGATCCCATAATATCCTCACAAAATAGGCCCTCGGCCTCACTCATTCAGAAACCTCTCAAGCCACTCGGGCTATCAGTAAAACAGGGTGCTCAGCCCAAAATATCATTTTATGCATCAAAAATGGAGTAATAAAGCCTGAGTTATGAAATCAGTATAACATAGCATGACTGAGTACAAATCTTAAATCAAAACAGTGAGGAATAGTAGTAAAGAGCCCCTAAGGGTCCAAACAGCTTGGCACGAGGCCCAAATATGACATTCAGCCCAAAACATAGTAATACTTTCCAAAGCATATAAGTATCAAATGCTTTTCAATCAAATACGCAACTTAATAGTTGCTACGGGACGGACCAAGTCACAATCCCCAATGGTGCACGCCTTCACGCTCATCATCTAGCATGTGCGTCACCTCAAAATAGTGAAGGGATGTAAAATCCGGGGCTTCATACCCTCAGGACAAGATTTACAATCATCACTTACCTCAACCCGGTCAATCTTCTACTCCGCAATGCCTTTGCCTCTTGAACCGATCTCTAAACGCCTCGAATATAGCCACAAACAATTCGATGCAATCAACACGAGCTAAAGGAATCTATCCCATAAGAAAATGCTAAGCTTAAGACGAAAAGTCAAAAAGTCAACTCAAAAGCTAGGCCCCGGGCCCACGTCTCAAAATCCGATCAACGTCACAAAATCCGATAAGCCACTCGATTACGAGACTAACCATACTAATTTCACTCAATTCCGACTTCGAATCGGATTTCAAATTCCAAAAGTTCATTTTATGAAGTTCCACAAATTTTTCCCAATTTTCACCCCAAATCACTAATCAAATGATAAAATCAATGATAGATCCTTGTATTTTAGCCAAATCCGAGTTAGAATCACTTACCCCGATGAATTTCTTGAAAGACCTTCGAAAAATCGCCAAGATCCGAGCTCTCTAGGTCACAATACGAAATAAAACCCTAAATCTCGTATTTATAGTGCATCTCTCGTATTCCCATTTCTGTTAACAGCCAAAAATCACCGCCCCAGCGCTCACCCCTCCGCAGTCGCGAAAAAGTAGCACGGTCCGCGCTTCTGGGAGCTGCACAGACAGGCCTTAGTATTTTGGCCATAACTTTCTCTACAGATGTCCAAATGATGATTTCTTTATCTTTTCTGAAACTAGACACGAAGGGATACAACTTTCATTTTTGAATCATCTCCAAATTCCTTGTATATCAAAAAATATAGGCTTCCGAAGTCGGACAAACGAACCTGCGGATTCTCCTTAGAGCGCCTCCGCGACCCAATTTTCACCGTCAGCGCCCTAAATTCCGCCCTCGGTGAAATTATCCCGCCCTCAGCGAAATTATTCCGCCCTCACTGAAAATTCCTTCGCCCTCAGCGAAAATTAAGCACCAGAAGGTCCAGAACCATGCCTGAGTTCCGCTAATGCGCGGACTCACTCAAAACTCACCCGAAACACACCCGAGGCCTTCGGAATCTCAACTAAAGGTATCATCAAGTCTTAAAATACCATACCAATTCAATCGAGCTCTCAAATAACATCAAACAATAACAAAAGCATGAATCGCACACCAATTCAAGCTTAATGAACTTGAAACCTCAAACTTCCAGAACCGATGCCGAAACCTATCAAACCTCGTCCGAATAACCTCCAATTTTGCACACACATCACAAATGACATTACGAACCTACCCCAACTCCCGGAATTCTATTGCGACTCCGACATCAAACTTTTCACCGCCGACCAGAAATCGCCAAATTTTTTCGCCAATTCAAACCTAATTCTACCACGGAGCTTCAAAACAAAAATTCGGACGCGCTCCTAAGTCCAAAATCACCTAAAGAAGCTAACAGAGTCATCAAAATTCTAATCCGAGGTCAAATACTAAAAAGTCAAAACTTGGTCAAACCTTTCAAATTTAAAGCTTCAAGCGGAGAATCTTTCTCCCATAACTGTTCCGATTAACCTGGAAACCAAAACCAATGATTTACATAAGTCATAATACATCATACGGGTCTAGTCATGCCTGAGAACTGGCGAGCGAAATGCAAATGCTCAAAACGACCGGTCGGGTCGTTACACCTTTGGAGGAATCTGATTTTGAAGAAAATGAAGGATTAGGCCCGATTCGAAGGAGGTATTTTGCTCGAAGAGAGAGAAGGAAGAAAGAGAGATTGAAGAAAAATGTTGCTGAGATTTTGAGAGAGAATCGTGTATTAACTTAAAGAAAGAGAGAAAAAAAAATATAAATAGCGTATTTCACGACTCAATGGTAGGGTATATCATAAATACCTATTTTGCTATAAAATATAGCTATAAAAAATATTATTTTAAAATGATTTTGGTTCATAATAAATAGGGTGTATACCCTTGCTATATGAGGTAAAATTTGCTACAATAAAATAAGGGGATTGTTACACAAATAGACGGCTGGATAGTCACGACCCAAACCCCGCACTGGTCGTGATGGCGCCTCCTGTGAAGACGAGGCCAGCCAACTGTCCCAACTCGTCTTTTCAAAAATAGTTAAACATAAATAAACAGCTTAAATATGACTTAATAGTATTATTTAGCGGAATACAACCCACCACAACCCTAACCGGGGTGTCACAAGTTACGAGCATCTATTAGAATGTAATTACGTTTACAAGTATGGAAATACACTGAACAGGAATAATGAATAACATAGAAAGAAACGATGCTGTGAACGCTGGCAGTCACCTCGCCAAACTACTACAGCTCTGCCTCCAAACAGCCAATACCCGCTACCGGGTGAATAAATACCTGCAATTACACATGAGGTGCAGGGAGTAAAGTGAGTACTCCAACTCAGTGAGTAATAAAGGTAAATAACGACTGAGCAGTAAGAAATCATGTAAGGCAACCAACATGCTGTATAGAAGCAGGGTACAATGCTTTGAGAAAACAGTGAAGCTGTGAAATCTTTAGAAATATATTGGCTCAGTTTAAATCTCTTTTGAAAATGATCTTTTCAACAGTTACGAAAAGATTTCAAAACAGTTAGCGTTGATAAGCACAGAAAAATCCGCCCCTCGGGCACAAATACCGCAGTATAACAGGTAAAAAGGCAAGTAAATATGCAAGATGAGCACATAAAAGGTCGCCCCTCGGGCAATATCTCAAACAGTGCCAGCCCCTCGGGCTCACTCTCAGAAACACTCTCAGCCCCTCGGGCTCTCTCTCTCAGATCACTCTCAGAACAGTATCATATAGTAACCGCTGCGGCGTGCAGCCCGATCCACATCTCGCTGCGGCGTGCAGCCCGATCCATATATCGTCGACGGCGCTCACTGGGGGTGTGCAGACTTAAGGAGGGGCCCCTTACGGCCCAAGCGCAATATCAAGCCACCTCGTGGCATATAACATAAGGCCTAAAAGCCTTCTCACATCACTCATAAGGCCTGAAAGCCTCCTCACATCACTCACAAGGCCTGAAAGCCTCCTCACATCACCCACAAGGCCTGAAAGCCTCCTCACATCACTCATAAGGCCTGAAAGCCTCCTCACATCACTCACAAGGCCTGAAAGCCTCCTCACATCACTCACAGATCCTCACATATGGCCCTCGGCCTCACTCAGACCAGAAAACATCATAAGCCCCTCGGGCATCAATAAAATAGTAGTGCTCAGCCCAAACAACAGTGGAAATATCATTTAAGTCTCAAAGTTCAATTAAAGCGGCTGAGTTTGTAAAACAGTATAATCAACAGGATTGAGTTCAAGTAGTATATCAAAATAGTGAGGAAACAGTGATAAAAATCCCCGAAGGGTTCAGATAATTGGCACGAAGCCCAAATATGGCAATCAGCCCAAATCATGATAATAACAAATAAGTTTCAGTCAAATACGCGGTAAAATCATCAATCAATCGGGACGAACCCAAGTCACAATCCCTCAACGGTGTTCTACCCCACACTCGCTATCGCCGGCTGCAAGTCACCTCAATATAGCACTACGTTGTGCAATCCGGGGTTTCAAAACCCTCAGGATATCATTTACTATCATTACTCACCTCGAACCGGCTAAATCTCTAGCTCACGACGCTTTTGCCCCTCGAATCGGCCTCACGCGCGTCGAATCTATCCAACACCAGAGCGAATACGTCACAATATGCTAAGGAACAAGGCCCAAGCGAAAACAATCGAAATATCAAAAATCCGCGAAATTAGCAAAACCCGAGCCCCGGGCCCACTTCTCAAAACTCAGAAATTTTCACATCATCGGGTTCCTTAACTCGCCGCGAGTTCATACATACAAAATTACAAAAATCGGAGTTCAATTGTCCCCTCAAATCCCTAATCTTAGCTCTCTTAAGTTCAAGCCCTAACCTCCATTTTTAGCCCATGATTTCTTAGATTTCCCGCCTTAATTCTATAATAATACCATAGTATTGTGGTTTAAGTCCAAGAATCCTTACCTTATCGAAGCTCCTTGAAATCCCTCTTCAAAATCGCCCACAATTCTCCAAGTCCGAGTTAGAAATGAGAAACCCTCAAAAATTCGTGAAGAAGAACCAATTAAATATTCTGCCCATCATTACACCGCATCTGCAGTCATATTGTCGCTTCTGCGACTTCCGCTTTTGCGGTCAATATCCGCTTCTGCGGAAATTCACTTATGTCCATGATCCGCTTCTACGGTCCAAAAGTCGCATCTGCGACTCCGCAGATGCGGTCCCCACTCCGCATCTGCGGTCCTGCCAAGCCACCACGAAAAAACCGCTCCTGGT
>NW_017675469.1:41756-66632 GCF_001879085.1 Nicotiana attenuata | reverse complement strand
TTACACCTTACACTTCAGCTCAGTGAGGCATTGACTCTCTGCTTGTGCAATTTGTAAGCAGCATTATTGTAAACCATCAATTTAAGATAATTCTCAAAGTGAAAAGTTTCTTTTTTTTTTTTTTTGGGGGGTGGGGGGGGTTGGGTGACCCACTGTTATGCATTAGCAGTTTGAGAAGAAAAAAGATCTTATACCCAAAAAAGAAAAAATATAAAAAAGGAAATAAAACTTTGTGGGGTGGTCCATACCACTTCCCGGCATAATATAGAGTTTGAAACTAAAAAAAGTAGATGCACTCAAGTCAATGAAAACATTAATAAAGTGTTAGAGAAAAGAAATGCTGGCTTTGTGGTTGTATCTTTAGATCTTTCAACTTTGTATATGTTTTACTGGACATATACTTTTTAAGTTATTAACAATATAATCATAAGGTAAAGTGATTAATATACAAATCAAAGGAAGCTCACGTGCAACTTCGTATATAACTCAACTTTGATAAAAGGGAGTACTGCATTTTAGATGCACTATGCTGTTTAGGGCAACCCATCATATGACATTTCATCTTCATTAATTGGGATTAGTTGTCAAATGTAAAGGTTATTCAACAATAAACTTAGCATTTTTACCTATTGATGGTAGGCTAGAATCACGTGTTTTAGTCATAGTATGCACTCTAATTACTGCATTTTACTTGTGTTTGAGCATAAATGTGAGCGTACTACACTTATTATGTGTTTTACGCCTTGCAGGAAGTGATTCCGAGTTAAAAAGATAATTTGGAACAAAATCAAACAATGTGGAGCTTTGAAGTCTGAGTAAAAGCCCAAGAAATTTAAGTCGGGATCACGTTCGGGGGTCGAGGACCAAGTCTTGATGTCAAAAAGTGAGAAAACAAAATTATTCTGAGAAAATTGCACTACCGCCCCGTTATAGTGCAAAATTCCTGCAGAGTGAAAAATATCAACTCTCTAAAAATCCTCACTAATGTGGAGCATGGGCGGCGCATGGGGCGGCGCGCCACTGTATTTTCGCGGTCCAATTGTCCCACTTCAGCTTGGAAAGGGTAGTTTCATCCGGGCTCGTTCCTACATTGTATAAATACACCAAAAATACGATTTTAGACGACTTTTGACCTTGGAAGCTTTGGGAGAGCATTGGAGGCTACAAGACACGGAATTCCATCATCTTTCCATCAATTCAATACGAGAGTTTGGATTGTAAAGTTAAATTTATGCTTTCTTATTCTTAAATTATAATTGTGATGACTTCCTTCATGATTATGGAGTAGTTTACCTTAGAGTTTGATAGATATGGTGTTTTGATAAATATTTCCGGATTTTATCTCTAGTTCGTGCATGAATTCGTTTATGGAGTTTTGAATTATTGCGACATTATTCGTCAGGTTATTTAGTCGAAAGAGGAATCTCTTGGTGATTATCTTTGCATTATTTTGTTTGATTTAATTCATTGATTCTCTTAAGTAATCGAAAGAGCTTTTTGAATTGTTTATTAAATCAAGTTAGGAGAATATTCGAGAGATGTTTTCGTAAAGACCAATCCATTGACGCATGCTTGGACATTTCACAGTGCTTATATTAGTTCACCTCTTACAGTTAAGATTTAATCGAGAGATGAGTCTTGACTACACGTTTGAACTAATCATCAAGTGAATTCGTGAGAATCATTAGAACAATAGAGTGAATTAAACTAGAGCTAAATCCCAAATAACTATCTTGCACCTATCCTGTCAGATCCTTATTCCTCACATTGATAAGAAACCAACTCTACGAATCTCTAACTCTTTGCTATCAATCGTCAATTGCTTTATTTTAGTAGTTAAACTTAGTTTATAATCATTTAACTCAAGTGTTGATCCTCCTGAATAGTAATTAAATCAGAAATTACTCGAACAGTGTTTAAATCCAATCCCTGTGGAGACGATATTATACTATACTATCTTTTATTAGAGAGCATCAATTACGTATTGTGTTTTGCACGCGTCAAATTTTGGCGCCTTTGCCCGGGATTGGCAATCAATAGTGTTCAAAATAGTTTTTGGTGCTAATTCGGGAATTTATTTTATTTTTATTTTTTTCTAGTCTTCACGGGTTTCCTCTTCCGTGTGCAGGCAACAGATTGACGTCTTTGGTGTATGACTCGATATTCTTCAAACGAATTGATTCCATACAATCCAGAGGTAAAAAAGAGTCTGTGACGACTGAGGAAAGAAAAAGAGCTCACCGTAAAGTTCTTGGGGCAACCTTCAATCCAAGAACACATGGCTAATAATGGTGAAGACGAGGTGCAATTAGCTGCAAGAGAGGCAACACAACAACGAGAAGAAGCTGCAAGGATAGCAGCTAAGGCAGCCCTTAGAGTCGCTGAGGAAACCGTCGAAGATAATGGGGGTCAAAGATTCAATCTAAATCGACCCTTGATTGAAGATCAGTTCGAGAATGCGGTACCCAGGCCTAGTAAAGCATTGGGCGATTATGCCAGACCAGTATACAATCAGGGACTGTTTAGTGTCAGACATCCACCAGTAGCAGCGAATAATTTCGAGTTGAAGCAACGCTTTCTTCAAATTATTCAGAACAACTGTATTTTCAGAGGGAAGGTGAATGAAGATTCTAACACTCACTTGATGGATTTTGAGGAAATCATGAACACCTTCCAGTACAACGGAGTGTCAAAAAAAGCAGTCTACTTAAGGGAATTCCCCTTTTCACTGAAGGATGACGCGAAGCACGGGCTTCGTAGCTTACCAACGGGGTCGATCAGAACATGGGAAGATTGTTGATACCCAATTTTTTCCTATATATTTTAATATGCAAAATACTTTCAAAATAGCATATATAGGTATGTCCAAATGTTTTATCATTTTTCCTTAATTTTTAAAAGATTTTTTAAATCAATTTAGTGCCCCATTTTATCTAGAAAAGCCCAATAATTACTCCCAAAATTATCATTTTGGTGATTTATTTATTTGACTCTCATATTTATACTAAAATATAGATAACATAATTTTTGCACATTTTTTACAAATTTATTTAGTATTTTAAAAGCTAAATTGCATATAATCGCAATATTAGCCTCTTTTAAGGTTTAATTGTGTTTATAATTATAAAATTGACTCCAGTATTTTTTAATTTGATAATTACGTATTATTAATCATATTAGTACCTTTAATTTATTTTTAGAAATTATTCTACTATTTTTTGTAAAACAAATAAAGGAAAAATGGCTATTTAAATGTTAGCCCCGTTTATTTCAATTTTAGCCTTATTTGAGCCTGATTTTGAACCCCATTTTTAAAACCCAATCACCTAGCCCAAATCCTAGGCCTACCCGACCCACGACCCTTTTTAAACAACCCGCCCGGATTCCCATTCAATCCAGGCCGTTGATCAAAATGATCAACGGCCACCATTAAACCTTTCCTTTTTTAATTCCCAATTACCCCAAACCCTAGTCATTTCTCATCTGCAGCCGCCTTCAAACCCCCCTTCTCTCTCAATTCTCTCTCAATCCCCTCTCAAACCCTAGCCGCCGCCCTCAACTACCACCTGAAAATCTCACAAATCCATGACTTCCAAAGCCATTGAAGGCCTGTATCTACCTCCTATGACTCCTACATGCTCGATTATCATAGTTTCAAGGACAGACTTGAAGAAGCTTGGCCCAGACTTTGTTCGTTTTCAATTATGGCTATTTTCGGTCATCTCCGACTTTGCTCCAGCCAGCCATGGCTATTCAAGCCTGATTCTTGACTTCAACCGCTTAGACCGATGTTTTTCCAAGCCTTTATCACCATCTGGGTTTCTTTCGAAACCCTAACCTTTGAGGTTCTTCCGATTCTTTTAGATCTGTTTTAGATCTGTGTTTACTCTAAGCTTCTGAACGTTTTTTTAAAGGTTTCTTTCAAAACTTTACCTTCAGAACCTTTCTCTTTTCCGATTTAGGGTTTTGTTAAGTTATTTCGAAGCTTTCTCTGATTTTTAACGTGTGTCTTTATGTTGTTCTTCTGCTGGAATGTGCATGTTAAAGGTCTTAGTTCCTTTTTGAGATTTTCTGAATTTATTTTCTTAGTATTCTGTCTGATTTACTTGTCTTTCACCTCTATACTCGACTGATGGTGAAAACCCTAAAATTTGGGGTTCATTCGAGTTCTGAGATTACCTGCTATGTGATTTACTTGTTCGTCATGCTCTGAATTCGATTGGTTTCAAAACCCTAATTTGCTTTAGACCTATTCGAGTTGCTTCATCTGTGCTCGACTGAATTTCGAAATCTTTTGTTTCTTTATGTGATTTTGACTTCCTGCTAAGCTTTTCTATAAGGTCTTTTCACTTGACGCCTTTGCATGCTATTTGATACTCCCTCCTTTTCTCTATTACTAAGTTACTGAAATCGACTCATGTGACTACCGTGTTCACTAGCTACGGACTCTGTGCTTGCTACTGCATGATCTTTCTCTTTGGCATGAGTTCAACCTCGCATGCTTAATGTTTATGCACTCTTTTATATGCTAAATTTCCCTCTAAAATGACCTTCAATTTTGGACTGATTTCACGCTTCCTTGTGTAATTCTAATTGCACTCGTGTAATTGATTCTTTTCTTGTATTATTGATTCCCTGTTACTTGGATTGATTTGAAAACTTCCCTTTAGACTTTCGATTCTCTTGTCTTTAACTTGGTTTATTCATGGGAACTCATCTTACTCTCCTTAAGTTAGTGATTTTGAAATCCTTGATTCCTTGATTTGCTATGTACTAGTTTTCGATTGTCTCCACATTCTGCAACTTTACTTTGTTTTCTTACCTTATTTGGTTAACCGAGTATTTCAAAGATTCTTCCCTTAATTAAACCTCTATGCACTTACCCCTAATTGTCTATTCTATACATGGTGTTCTACTTGATTGCTTTCCTTAAATGCCTTCTGCCCATTACCATTTAATTGTAACTCCTTAATTAAAGGAAGTCTTATATTGATTTGATTTTAATTGACACATAGTTCCATAATTACTGCTGAACTATGATTTTTGCCTTATTTTCCACCTATTTTAAAACTATAAATACCCTGCTCTTTCATTAACACAAACACACGAACACTCTTAATTTCTAAACTCACACTCATACTCAAATATATTCTCTCTTGCTACTTGTACTGTGGCCTGTCTTCAAAGTTCGGCTTCCTTCTTTTACTGCATTTTTGCGTCTTTGAACTTGTATGTCTTGATTAAGATTTCAGCATCACAACAATATGTTTACTTAATACTTTTGTTTTCTTGTCTGCCTACTGCTCGTGTTTGATTCAGTACTTTATTCTAAGCATGTTGTAATTCCCTTCTGCCTGTTCTGAATCTATTATGCATCCTAAACCCCTACCCCAATGTGTTTGATACTAATGGTTTGTTTTAGGCATGACAGTGTTAAGTATTGCTGTGTATGACTCAAACTTGATTCCCCTGGGATCATAACCTCTATATTACAATATATGTTGTGTATTCTGGTTGATTTTGTAAGCATAACAGCACTCCCTATTGCTGTGCATGTCCAGAATTAATTAATGCCTAAGTGCATAGGCTCTTTGCAGCTCCCAATCCCTGAACCCCTTTGTGTGAAATCCTTCACTCTGTAACTGATTCCCAGCACCCCTTTCCCTCTTCTTTATTTCTTTAGCTCTTAAAGCTCTGTTTCTTCACTTGCAATCTCTCTTAGACTTAAGTTCTGGACCCCTCTCGTGAGCCTTGCCTTGGGACCCATTGAGCTCCCCCTGAACTTAGACACTTGATGGCTGGCACTTCCACACTGCACTTGTCCCTATTCTGGTGATACAATTTGGGTTTGAGAGCTGCCCGGAGTCCCATTGAGGCTCTTAGGGAGCTCTTACACACTCAAATTGAAGAAAGTCTTTGGATCAATGGACTTTGAGTTGGTTTATCTTATAACTCAAAGAGGAAGTCAAGAATCGGGCTTCCTTTGATTGTACTTTTCTTTGTATTTTTCTGATGTAATTTATTATTCTGGTTTGTACTAAGTTGTAATAAACATTTGGGGCTGGCTAGTGAAAAGGGTGAGGAACTATGCATGCAAGGGTAGAGATCATGCCTATAGGGTATTTTAGATTCCTGCATATTCAAACTTCGCCTAGTAGCCATGCCTATAGGAGTATTTTAATTCTGCATAATTCAAACTGCATTTAGATACCATGTCTATAAGGTTTAACACAAGTTTTTGCATTTAGATACCATGTCTATAAGGTTTAACACAAGATTTTGCATTTAGATGTCATGTCTACAAGGTTTCTGCAATTAGATACCACGTCTAAAATCAGTAATGCACAGAAATCATGCCTATAGGGATCCTCGAACAATTCTGATTCGTTTTCATTCACAGTCAATGTTAGATATAAGATCCGTAATAAAAGAGGCTATAACCAGCAGAACCTGTAACCATTCTTAATTCTTGTGCATTCTGCATCTCTTTTGATAATCTAGGCCCCTCACTTAGCAATTTTAACAAGTATGCATATTGGACTTTAAGCAATTCATTCCGAGATTTACTATCTCATCACCTTCTAAAATCAGTAGATATCATGCCTATAAGATTCCGTCTAAACACTTAGGCAAGCCTTAGGATAATGATTGTAAAACTAAATTCGCTTTGTTAATTGCTACAACCAGCAGGCAGGCCTGATTCGGACTTCTTATCTGAGTTATGTAATAAACTAAGCTGCCTCAGCAATTAACTTTCCTCGTCTTTGGTATTTTTAATCGGACCTAAACAATACGTCAAGTCATGCTAATTATATGCTTTCTTTGTTTAAGGAGGTATATATGAGCCTTTGTTTGTTTCTATGTGTTTCCCCAAAATATGCAATATGTGTTTTTTTTGTATGTCGCCTTAGAATTTTTACCTTTGAAACTCCAGATAAGCCTAATATCCTTCCCTTTTTAGGATTAGTAGTCCTAAGTGCCTCTGGTACTGATAGGAGTGGGATGGGTAATAGCATGCAATAAGTAATCAATACCAATCCGCGCTTTAAATACCTTAACGGGGTGGGATGGGTAGATATGGATATGATGACCACGCGATAATGTCACGTGTAGCCCCTCATTGAGGAGTGATTACCGGACATTGTGTGGGGTGATACATATTATTAATAAACCTAGGACCCCCCTCCCTTTATTCTTTATTTCTTTTCTTCAGCATTTTAAATCTTTATTTTAAAAATTAGCCTTTCTAATGGTCCTTTCAAACTTTGCATACTTTCAAACCTTTATGTGTTGAAATCCCCTCTTATTTGAGCCTTATCTGCCTATATGCTAATTGCACCTCAATTCACAATAATTGTCTGGCCGGGAACCACACTAGTGGATTCTGAGGGGTGCCTAACACCTTCCCCTTAGAATAATTTCAAGCCCTTACCCTATCTCTAGTTATTCAAATCAAACTCTTTTGGTGTCCTAATGCACCCTAATCATTAGGTGGCGACTCTTCAATTGCAAACCCAGTTCCCAAAAGGAATGAGTTGTCCCTCCAAATGTCATAAACCCGATTTCGCGAGAAAAAGGGGGCGCGACAGCATCGCGACTCCACTGGGGATTTTTAGGCTTTTACCATTTCAGACTATTGTGAATTTATGATCCTTTATTACTTGCTTATTCCCTTCAAGCATTTAATTCCCTCTTCAACTACAAAACTGACTTGTCTTTTGTTTCTTTCCTTTACTGCTTTCCTTCACTACTACTTTAAATTATGAAAACTGTTGTATTTACTGCTTTCTTAACGTGTAAATACGTGACAACATGTCTTTAATATTGCATAATCATGCTCAACATCATATTCCACTCGTGCCAAACAAATACCATAACAACGCTTATAATGAGTGGTTGCGCTCTTCCGATATTATCACCCCCTAAATCCGGAAAAGGCATATTTGCGGTAAAACCAGTCGATCAACGGTGTAGTCGACGGTTCCGTGCCTTTCCCCCTTGAGTTGTCCACTCAAAGGTACCGGTCTAAAACCCCATAGAAACCTTACTCTATTTAACTGTGCATGCATCATGGTCAAACCTAGCCGAGTCAGTTATGTTGTCCGTGTAATGACTCTTTAAGATAGCCTTGTCCAAAGTCCACTGGGTTTCCCTAAAACCCAAACGGACATCATCACGTTCTGTGCATTTATTTGGAGAACTAAATGCTTTTATGACAATTATTGATGTTAAATAGTCGAGTCCGGTGGGGGTAGGGTCTAACCCTTCTGTCTTGCAGATAATGAGGCACGAAATCCCCAGATTCGGCATGGTTACCAACATCCACCCGAGACTGCTAAGCTGGTGGAAAGATCTTCATTCCAGTGAACAGACTCTCGTCCGAAGATATCTAGGGAATCTACCCTCCCTCCAGGAAATCCAACCCAACAACAAGATTATAGAAGCTGCTACTCTATTTTGGGATTGTGAGAGGTCCGTATTCCGCTTCGGGGAAATTGAGATGACACCCTTGCTAGAAGAAATAGGAGGATTAGTCAGTTTGGTATGGGAGACTCTAGGTTTATTGATGCCTGAGAACCGCAATGGCAGGGGTTTCCTCAAAATGATGGGTCTAAAGAAGAATCCAGAACCAACATGCCTCAAAGAATCCTATATCCCCTTTGACTATTTGTATGAGAGGTACGGTCACAGCAAATCCTACCGTACCTATCTTGATGAGTTTGCCATCACCTCATTAGGGCATATTCATCGTAGGATCTTTATATTCATGTTCTATTTTCTGGGGTTGATTGTGTTTCCAATGAAGAAAGCAAGAATCTACACCCGACTAGCCATGGTCACTAAAACCTTAATGGAAGGAATTGGACGGCAACCATTCAGCATTGTGCCCATGATCATCGCGGAAATATACCGGCCCTAGAAAAGTGTCAACGGGGAGCTAGTCACTTCGAAGGCTGCAATTTGCTACTTCAGCTGTGGCTCGTGGAGCATCTACAAAAGGGTTAATACCGACAAGAGATTCAACGAATGGACTGGGACGATCATATCGCTTTCCATCATCCAAAGCGAATGAATTATATCCCTGATATGTTTGCTCAACTAGAGGATGCCAAAGGATGGTTCGAGCTATTTGATAATTTGATCGATGAGCAAGTACAATGGATGTTCGAATGGTTTCCGGCCGAAGGATTCATCGCCCGATCCTGAGACGCACCTTTTCTGATATTGATCGGTCTAGGAGGAACATACACTTACGTCCCTCTCCGAGTTATGAGGCAAGCTGGTAGGAAGCAGGTTGTACCCAGGGTCGACAAGATGAGTCACTTCCAGGTTGACTTCCAGGATGATGATAGCCCTTACAAGTGCCAAGCTCAGCATATGTAGCACTGCAAGATCGTCATGGGGAAAGGTACCATCGAACCGGATAGATACCACGCCGGTTGTACTCCCTCTATTCCGGCTGGTTGGAGGATAATCATAATGGTCTGAGTCAACCTAGGTTTATGCGAGGTCACAGGATCATAGATAAAAAGCTCGAGGCACAGGTCAAATACAACCAACTACGCAAGAGAATCCGGGAGTGCGAAAGTGAGCACCGTGAGATACAAGAAGCCAATCAAAAGTTAATTGAGGAATGGAAGGACATGGCCATCAATGCCAACAAGCGACTGGATACCTGGAGCGAGGCATAGTGGAGTTGGAAAGAAGGTTTCTCAAAAGGGTCGAAGACTGTCAGAATACGGAGGGGAACGAAGGCGGACATATAGCAAGAGCCTACCTGCTGCTGGGACTTCGCGAGTTGGGAAAGCTGTTCGATGGAGCCAGGGATGCCGAATCTGGGGAAGGTCCTTCTGGGACCAAATAGATAGGAGTTTTCTTCTTTTTATGAAATGTAATAAGGCCAATGGCCATTAATGAATTTTATTTTCTGTATTTAGTATCGATTTCGGATTCGTCTTATTTTTTATCAATAAAATGAGGCATTTAGTATCCTAAATTCTCCAAATCAACTTGTCACTAGGCCACCTCGCGCACAACGAGGTTCCCAAAGTAGGACACACTTTATATTCCTGTACTATGTGTTTAAATATTGGAACATTTTTTTTATGATCCTCACTAACTTGTTTACCTTTTTGTTTTATTTTTTGTTTTGTTATTCCCCTCCCCAAAGGTTAGTTCGTGCACTCTGACATGATCATCTTAAGTAGAGGGGCACACCTCAATAATTGGATTATCAGGACAACCAGAGCCCGGCGAGCCTCGGGGTAGAAAGGCTAAACAAAGCATCATGCACTGTTTTTTTTACTAGACAATTTTCTTTTCGCATTTTGTTCTCGCAATAAGATCTTCAATGTTCAAAACAGTTATGAAATTTATCAAAAGCATTTCAACTTTTCTTATGAATCGACACTTATTACTATTTTCTCTTATTTACTTCACTTATACAGCATTAATATTACTTATCTTGATGAACCGATGACTGTGACATGCAATGAGACAACGCAACAAACGGACATAGATTCAGAAGAAGATGACATACTGGAGGAGATTGTTAAAGAAGTTAAGAATTTTGAAAACATACCGAAATCCAACCTGGACGAGACTGAGATTGTCAACCTGGGAGATGCAGAAAACGTCAAAGAAACACGAATCAGCGTCCACTTATCGCCATCATAAAAGAAGGAATCACAGAATTTCTAAAGGAATATGAAGACATATTCGCCTGGTCATATGATAACATGAATGGTCTGAGTACATCTATTGTGGCTCACAAACTGCCAACCGATCTGACATGTCCAACGGTAAAGCAAAAGCTCAGAAAATTTAAGCTTGATATGAGTTTGAAAATCAAGGAAGAAGTCACTAAGCAAGTCAAAGCTAAGGTTCTCAGGGTAGTAGAATACCCGACATGGTTAGCCAACATTGTGCCAGTACCAAAGAAGGACGGGAGGGTCAGAGTCTGTGTCGACTACCGGGATCTCAACCGGGCCAGTCCGAAAGGTGACTTCCCTTTACCAAACATACACATCCTAATTGACAATTGCGCCAAGCATGAATTGCAATCATTTGTGGATTGTTTTGCCAGTTACCACCAGATTTGGATGGATGAAGAAGATGCTGAGAAAACAGCTTTCATTACGCCGTGGGGAATGTACTGCTACAAGATGATGCCATTTGGGTTAAAGAACGCAGGGGCCACCTACATGAGGGCCATGACTACCATTTTTCATGATATGATATACAAGGAGATCGAGGTGTACGTAGATGACGTTATCATCAAGTCCAGGAAGGCCACCGATCACATGGAAGATTTGAGAAAGTTTTTAGATAGATTGCGAAGGTACAACCTGAAACTGAATCCCGCAAAGTGTGCATTTGGGGTTCCCGCTGGAAAATTACTTGGGTTTATTTCTGAGTCACCGAGGAATAGAACTGGATCCATCAAAGGTCAAAGCTATTCAAGAATTGCCACCGCCAAAGAATAAGAAGGACGTGATGAGTTTCTTGGGGGGACTCAACTACATCAGCCGGTTCATAGCACAGTCTACAGTCATCAGTGAGCCAATCTTTAAGATGCTAAAGAAGGATGCCGCTACCAAATGGACTGATGACTACCAAAAAGCTTTCGACAGAATCAAGGAATACCTGTCAACACCACCAGTTTTGGTCCCGCCCGGGCCGGGTAGACCTTTAATACTCTACATTGTAGTATTAGATGGTGCCTTCGATTACGTCCTGGGGCAGCATGATGAAATGGGGAGGAAAGAGCAGGCCATTTACTATCTCAGCAAGAAGTTCACTCCGTACGAGGCCCGGTATTCTCTGTTAGAGCGTACCTGTTGTGCTCTGACTTGGGTGGCCCAGAAGTTGAGGCACTACTTCTGTGCCTATACTACATACCTCATATCAAGGATGGATCCTCTAAAGTACATCTTTCAGAAGCCCATGCCCACTGGTAAGCTAGCCAAGTGGCAAATCTTGTTGAGTGAATTTGACATTGTCTACGTGACTCTGAAAGCAATCAAGGGAGAGGCACTAGCAGATCACCTTGCTGAAAACCCCGTGGATGGAGAATACGAACCCCTGAAGACGTATTTTCCTGACGAAGAGGTATCATTCATAGGAGAAGACATTGTAGAATCCTATGATGGCTGGAGAATATTTTTCGACAAAGCAGCAAATTTCAAAGGAGTTGGCATAGGAGCAGTCCTAGTATCAGAAACCAGTTAGCACTATCCGGTGTCTGCCAAACTCAGGTTCCCGTGCACCAACAATATGGCCGAGCATGAAGCCTGCATCCTAGGGCTCAAGATGGCCATTGAAATGAACATTTAAGAGCTGCTAATAATTGGAGATTTAGATTTGCTCATACATCAGGTACGAGAGGAATGGGCAACCAAGAACTCTAAGATACTCCCGTATCTGTATCATATATAGGAGTTGAGAAAGAGGTTCACAAATACAGAATTCCGACATGTTCCCAGAATCCAGAATGAATTCGCCGATGCATTGGTTACCCTGTCATCCATGATACAACATCCAGACAAAAACTTCATTGATCCCATTCCAGTAAAAATCCATGATCAACCGGCTTAATGTGGAGGAAGAAGCAGACAGAAAACCTTTGTTTCAGGATATCAAGGGATATTTGACAAAGGGAGAATACCCAGAACTCGCAAATCCTATTCAGAAACGCACACTTCGGAGGCTGTCCAATAATTTCTTCCACAGTGGAGGAATCTTGTATAGGAGGACTCCTGAATTGGGACTACTTAGGTGTGTCGACGCAAAGGAAGCATCCAAACTGTTAGAAGAAATCCACGTTGGGACCTGCGGTCCACATATGAACGGTTTTGTCTTAGCCAAGAAGATACTCCGGGCTGGTTACTTCTGGATGACTATGGAGACGGACTGTATCCAGTATGTCCGAAATTGCCACCGCTGTCAGATACATGCAGACATGATAAAGGTACCTCCAAATGAGCTTAATGCAAAAAGCTCACCATGGCCTTTCGCCGCCTGGGGAATGGATGTCATTGGACCAATCGAGCCAGCCGCTTCCAACGGACACAGATTTATCGTGGTAGCAATCGACTATTTCACCAAGTGGGTCGAAGCAGCATCTTACGGAGCAGTAACTAAGAAAGTCATGGCAGACTTTGTTCGTGACCGTATTGTTTGTCGATTCGGGATTCCAGAATCAATCATCACTGATAACGGTTCCAACCTCAACAACGATTTGATGAGAGCCATGTGTGAAACCTTCAAGATCAGACACAAGAATTCTACAGCCTACAGGACTCAAATGAATGGAGCCGTAGAAGCCGCCAACAAGAATATCAAGAAGATATTGAGGAAAATGATAGAGAAGCATAAACAATGGCACAAAAAGTTATCATTTGCTCTGTTGGGGTATCGCACCACAGTCCGCACATCAACTGGGGCAACCCCCTATATGCTGGTTTATGGTACGGAAGCCTTCATTCCCGCCGAGGTGGAAATTCCTTCCTTAAGAACCATACAGGAAGCTGAACTCGACGATGCAGAATGTGTGAAAAGTCTTTACGAGCAACTAGCTCTTATAGATGGGAAAAGAATGAACGCAGTATGTCATGGTCAGCTTTACCAGAACAGATGTCCAGAGCCTTCAACAAAAGAGTCAAGCCGAGACAGTTCACACCAGGGCAGCTGGTACTAAGGAAAATTTTTCCGCATAAAGATGAAGCCAAAGGGAAATTCTCTCCCAACTGGCAAGGTCCATACATGGTTCACCGGGTCCTGACAGGAGGAACCCTCATACTTGCAGAAATGGACGGAGAAGTTTGGTTGAAGCCGATTAATTCAGACGCAGTCAAACGCTACTATGTGTAATCTTTATGTTTTACCTATATGATGTAATTAGACTACGTCTGACTTGATTCCCGTTTAAGAGGGGATACGTAGGCAGCCCTATTGGTTCAATCACAATTCAACCTCAAAATTCTGAAGTAATTTCAGCCAATCATCGCAAGCAGCCGTCAGAAGCATCAAACCGTTAAACTGGGGCAGAATTTTGAGAAGGACCCTCAAAATTCCGTAGCAAGAGAGGTCGCAATGTCTTGATCCACGTCACAGTCATCGGTTCATCTAAAAGGTTTTTCTTAAATATATACTTATGTCATATTTTTATAAATTTATGCATGTTTATTATCGAAATCGCTCTGTTCAGCAACACTACCCCCAAGGATACATACCGTATCACCAGATCAAAGCCGAACAGGTCAAGCAGAGCCAACAGGGATGCGAACTAACCTCCCCCCTCTACAAAACTCACAATTTTTCTTTGGATGCAGACACTTGGATTGCAAAAGCATCTGGCATACTATACACTCACGAGACAAACGTTGTTCAGGAATACAACCCTCAGAATTGTTGCACTTACCAACATTTGCTATCCACGTACGTCGGTGATATTCTCTATACTGCAATGTTCCAAGCAGTCACAATATCGCAACCTGTTATTAGCTAAGAAACTCTATTACCATTTGTCGTTTTATTTGCATTTTCTGCATTGCATAAGGCTACCATTCTGCCTTTCGAGACTAAACACTGTCTCCATCTGCAGTTTCTGCATTGCATAAGGCTACCATTCTGCCTTTCGAGACTAAACATTGTCTCCATCTGCATTTTCTGCATTGCATAAGGCTACTATTCTGCCTTTCGAGACTAAATACTGTCTCCATCTGCATTTTCTGCATTGCATAAGGCTACCATTCTGCCTTCCGAGACTAAACACTGTCTCCTTCTGCATTTTTGCATCTCATGGGCTGAAAGATCGCCACTTCATGGCTGAAAGATCGCCACTTCATTTGCACTTGCATAGCTGAAAGATCGCCGCCTCATTTACATTCTGCATGGCTGAAAGATCGCCACTTTATTTACATTCTGCATGGCTGAAAGATCGCCGCCTCATTTATATTTTTCATGGCTGAAAGATAGCCACTTTATTTACATTCTGCATGGCTGAAAGATCTCCGCCTCATTTACATTTTGCATGGCTGAAATATCGCGACTTTATTTACGTTTTGCATGGCTGAAAGATCGCCACTTTATTTACATTCTGCATGGCTGAAAGATCGCCGCCTCATTTACATTTTGCATGGCTGAAAGATCGCCACTTTATTTACGTTCTACATGGTTGAAAGATCGCCGCCTCATTTACATTTGCATGGCTGAAAGATCGCCACCTCATTTTACATTCTGCATTTCATAGGCTGAAAGATCGCCAAACTATCCAAAGGCGTCATTGTTCAGAGGCACCATTTGCATAGCCCGAGAATATGTAACGACCGGCCGGTCATTTTTGGAATTTACGCCCCGATCCCCCATTAACTGCTTCCCCTAAGTTCATTTCTGCTATTTTGGTTTGCCGGCACGTTCGGTGTTAGGATTCGGAGTGTTTTGGGACACTTAGTCCCTAAATGAGAGCTTAAGTGTTGAAAAATGGTCCGTAGTCGGAACAGTGTGAAGACGACCTCGAAATGGAAATTCGATGGTTCGGTTAGCTCCGTTAGGTGATTCCGGGGTTGGGAGCGTGTTCGGAATGTATTTTGGAAGTCTGTAGCTCATTTAAGCTTGAAATGCCGAAGTTTGTATTTTTGAAGTTCCGGTCCGATAGTGAGTTTTTGATCTGAGGGTCGGAATGGAATTCCGAAGGTTGCAGTAGCTCCGTCATGTCATTTGGGATGTGTGTGCAAAATTTTAGGTCATTCAGACGTGTTTTGGTTAGGTTTTTGATCGAAAGTGTGTTTTGTTAGAATTTGAAGTTCTTAGGCTTGAATCTTTGATCAATTCGTGTTTCCGGCGTTGTTTTAGGTGGTTTAAGGATTGGAACAAGTTTGAATGATGATATGGGATATGTCTGTAGGTTTGGTTGAGGTCCCGGGGGCCTCGGGTGTGTTTCGGATGCTCAACGGAGCATTTTGGAGTTTGGAAATGTTGCAGAAAATCCTTCAGCTGTGCAGGTCCTAAATCCTTCTTCGCGTTCGCGGTACCTTCCTCGCGTTCGCGTAGCTTTGGTACTCTTCCTCTTCGTGTTCGCATCATTGCCCCGCGTTCGCATAGTGTAATTTGGAGCTGAAGACTGTGCCTAATCTTTCCTCTTCGCGTTCGCGTACGCCTCTTCGCGTTCGCGTACCTTAGCAAAGCCACCCTTCGCGTTCGCGTACAGTGCCACGCGTTCGCGAAGGGCAATTCTGAGCCATCGTATTTTTCTCTTCTGCGTTCGCGGGCCTGCTTCCACGTTCGCGAAGCATAAATTGAGTAGCCTTCATTTTTCTTCTTCGCGAACGCGAGACATACTCCGCGTTCGCGATTCATTAAAGGCCCGAACAGTACTTAACATTCAAAAACGAGGGTTTTTGCCATTTTTAACAAAACTCAAGCTAGAGAGCTCGGATTTGGGAGATATTTCGAGAGTTTTCCAGAGGCATTGATTGGGTAACGATTCTAAACACTTTTTGCTCATAACCCACTAATCTAATCACGAATTTCCCTTTTAATTTTGGAATTTTGATGAAAAATTTATAAAAACTACATAGACCGAATTTTCGAGTTTTGAGCGGGTTTTTGACCTCCGATTTGGGAGATTCTTATATGGTTAGACTCGTGAGAGTGAGAGGGTTCTGAAAATGTGAAAATTATTCGATTCCGAGACGTTTGGCTTGAGGGCGGTTTGGTCATTTTATCTATTTTCGCGCCCTAGCTTTAATTTTAATAGCGGAATCAGTTGTTTGCAATATTATTTACGAAATGTAATTGAATTGAATAGATTTGGGCCATTTGGAGTCGGATACTCGTGGCAAAGGCGTGGTTTCTATTGATATCGAGCCGGTTCGAGGTAAGTGGCTTGTCTAACCTTGTGTGGGGACCTTTCTCCTTAGGATATGATATGTAATTGAATGCCTTGTGCGTGAGGTGACGACGCGGTACTTGAGCTAATTTATGAAAAACCCGTTTTACTCTAAATATTTAGACTGAGGTTTCTTTCTTACATGCTTTATTCTACTTGCAATTATAACCTGTGTTAGTTTAGAAAAACATGCTTAGCTGACCTAAATTGCCTATTTGCTTAAGTTGCCTTGATTGTACTACGTGAAGCATGTTAGGCTAGAACTACTTGTTGCCTTGTATTTTCTTATACTCTAGTTTTGGATATCTTCTTGTTGTGGCTGCGTATTTACATTGGGACTACGGATGTGGGACTCCGGTAGCTCCCCCTTGTTTGTTACTTTGGACTGCGGGTTCGATTCCCGATAGACCCCCCTGCATATTTACTTTGGGACTGCGGGTTCGATTCCCGATAGATCCCCCTGCATATTTACTTTGGGACTGCGGGTTAGATTCCTGATAGATCCCCCCCTGCACATTGATAGTTGGACTACGGGACGGTATCCCGGAAGATCCACTGGACAGTTGAGAAAAGGACTACAGGACTGTATCCTGGGAGATCCTCATTGTTACCATTGGTATTGAGCTGTACATATTTCGTGTTTACTCCGTTCCTTGTGTAATTGTTATTGCTTTGTTTAGCCTGTCTTATTCCATTGCTGTACTCATTGTTTCTGCCTATTTTCATACTGTTAATTCATATTATATTGTTTAACCTCAGTAGGGCCCTGACCTTCCTCGTCACTACCCAACCGAGGTTAGGCTTGGCACTTACTGAGTACCGCCATGGTGTACTCATGCCCCTTTTGCGCATGTTTTTCATGTGCAGACCCAGGTACCTCCACTCAGGCGTACTATCCTCGAGGCGGAGAGATCTAGCGGAGACTTTGAGGTATATCTGCCGTGTCCGCAGACCAAGAGTCTCTATTATGTTCCAGCTTTAGTAGTTACCCTA
This sequence comes from Nicotiana attenuata, assembly GCF_001879085.1. Classification (NCBI taxonomy): domain Eukaryota; kingdom Viridiplantae; phylum Streptophyta; class Magnoliopsida; order Solanales; family Solanaceae; genus Nicotiana; species Nicotiana attenuata. Next base: position 48,748 of record NW_017675469.1, on the reverse strand, counting down.
TCCTTTTCTTTCAGTTGTTTAGACATTCTGGAGTTAGATCAGCATATTACATCTCTATTAGCCTGTGGTTCCCGTGAGTTTCCGCGTTTTGGGATGAAATTGTAGACTTCCGCGTTTTACTTTTGGGTTGTATATGCCAAGTGGCACTTATATACCGTTCCTTTTAGTTTTGCTAAATTTAATTAAATGTTTTCCGCAATTTATATTAACTTTCGCATTGTTAGGCTTACCTAGTTGTAGGAACTAGGTGCCATCACGACATGTTCATGGAGGGTGAACTGGGGTCGTGACAAGTTGGTATCAGAGCTCTAGGTTCATAGGAGTCACGGAACACAGGCCGGTTTATTAGAGTCTCGTTGATCGGTACTGAGACGTCTGTACTTATCTAGGAGAGGCTATGTAACCGTTAGGAAAATTTCACTTCATTTGATTCCCTGTCGTGCGAGATCTTTGACATCACAATCCTAAACTTCCGATTTCTATTCTCACACAGATGGTGAGGACACGTGCTACTTGAGATGATCAGGCACCCGCGCCCCCTACTACAACCGTCAGAGGCTGGGGCCGGGGTAGAGGCCGAGGACGCGCCCGTGGTGCAGCGAGAGCACCTGCGCGAGCTGCCGCCGAGGTACCACCAGCAGATCCAGCCGGAGTTCAGGCACCTGACACGCCTATAGCTACTACTACTCCAGCTCTTCAGGAGACTTTAGCGCAGTTCCTGAGCATGTTTGGTACGTTGATTCAGGCGGGATTGATTCAGGTTGTACCGACCACTTCACAGATCGGGGGAGGGACCCAGACTCCCGCCGCCCCCACTCCAGAGCAGCAGAATCCCATTGGTCAGGTTCCAGGCGTCATGGCGACACAGCCTGTGGTCCTAGTTCAGCGGGTGGTGAGGACCTCTTGCCAAGTAGGAGACAGACGTGGTTAGGAGGGAGAGTATAGAGGAGTGAGTAGGCCTCGTAGATTGGGGAGGCCCGCTGGTCCTTATTTTGGGGGAAGAGTACGACACGGTAGAGGTTTTATGGGTCAGCCAGCTCAGTCTGCATCCCAGATTTCCCACAGAGTTTCAGGTGTTCAGGGGTCTTGGAGTACCCGTACTGCACTGTTTCCACCGCCATGTCGGCCGCGAGGTTGCTTTGAGTGTGGTTCCATGTTCCATGTGGTGAGGTATTGCCCCAGACTCGGGAGGAGTGCACCTCCACAGACTTCTTAGCCACAACGCGCCCCGTAGAGTTCTCAGGCTATGGTTACAGCCCCAGTTGCTACCCCACCTGCCCGTACCGAGGCTGTTGCCTCCGATTCTGTCATCGCAGGTATTGTCATGGTTTGTTATAAAGGTGTATCGGTTCTATTCAATTTAGGCTCCACCTATTTTCATGTGTCTTCTTATTTTGCTCCGCATTTGAGTGTACCTCGGGATTTCCTTGAGTCTTCCTATTTATGTTTCTACTCCTGTGGGGGATTCTCTTATTGTGGACCGCGTTTATTGGTCATGTTTGGTTACTATTCGTGGTTTTGAGACCAGAGCAAATTTAATTTTACTCAGTAAGGTTGATTTTGATATTATTTTGGGTATGGACCGCTTGTTGCCCCATTATGCTATTCTTGATTGTCACGCCAAGACCGTGACGCTGGTCATGCCAGGTATACCGCGTGTTGAGTGGGGGGGATGCCTTAGATCACACTCCCAGTAGAGTTATCTTTTTCCTTAAAGCTCAGCGTATGGTTGAGAAAGGGTGTGCCACGTATTTAGCTTATGTGAGAGATGTCAGTGTTGATACCCCTTCTTTTGATTCAGTTCCAGTGGTACGGATTATCTCAATGTGTTTCCAGCTGATCTTCCGGGCATGCCGCCCGATAGAGACATTGATTTTGGCATTGATCTGTTGCCGGACACTCAGCCCATTTCCATTCCTCCGTATCGTATGGCTCCTCTTGAGTTGAAGGAGTTGAAGGATCAGTTATAGGAATTGCTTAGTAAGGGTTTTATTCGGCCCAGTGTTTCACCGTGGGGTGCTCCTGTCTTGTTTGTGAAGAAGAAGGATGGTTCTATGCGTATGTGTATTGATTATCGTCAGATGAACAAGGTTACAGTGAAGAACCGTTATCCTTTGCCTCGTATTGATGATCTGTTTGACCAGCTTCAGGGCGCACAAGTGTTTTCTAAGATTGACTTGCGCTCAGGGTACCATCAGTTGAAGAATTCGGGAGCCAGATATCCCGAAGACTGCCTTCAGGACTAGGTATGGTCATTACGAGTTCCTTGTTATGTCATTTGGGCTGACCAATGCCCCATCAACTTTCATGAATTTGATGCACAGCATGTTAAGACCATATCTTGACTCGTTCGTCATTTTTTTTTTATTGATGATATTCTGGTGTATTCCCGGAGTCGGGAAGATCATGAGCAGCACCTGAGGACCGTGCTTCGGACCTTGAGGGTGAAGAAGTTATATGCAAAGTTCTCAAAATGTGAGTTTTGGCTGAGTTCTGTGGCATTCTTAGGCCATGTGATCTCTAGTGAGGGTATTCGGGTGGATCCGAGGAAGGTAGAGGCCGTGCAGAGTTGGCCTAGGCCGTCCTCAGCTATAGAGATTCGTAGTTTCCTTGGCTTGGCGGGTTACTACCGTCGTTTCATGGAGGGATTTTCATCGATTGCTGCCCCTATGACCAGATTAACCCAGAAGGGTGCCCCATTTCAGTGGACAGAGGAGTGTGAGGCGAGCTTTCAGAAGCTCAAGACAGCTTTGACTACAGCCCCAATCTTGATGTTGCCTATCGGTTCGGGTTCTTATACTGTCTATTGTGACGCCTCGAGAGTTGGCGTTGGAGTGGTGTTGATGCAGGACGGTAGGGTTATTGCCTATGCGTCCAGACAGTTGAAGGTACATGAAAAGAATTACCCTGTCCACGACCTTGAGTTAGCTGCCATTGTTCATGCCTTGAAGATTTGGCGTCATTATTTATACGGTGTGCCTTGTGAGATCTATACTGACCACCGGAGCTTGCAGCACTTACTCTAGCAAAAGGATCTTAATATGCGTCAGAGGAGGTGGTTAGAGTTGCTGAAGGATTATGACATCACTATCCTGTATCACCCGGGCAAGGCCAATGTAGTGGCGGATGCCTTGAGTCGCCGGGCGGAGAGTTTGGGGAGTTTGGCATATTTACCAGCTTCAGAGAGGCCGATGGCGATGGATGTTCAGGCCTTAGCCAGCCAGTTTGTGAGATTGGATCTTTCGGAGCCCAGTCGGGTTCTAGCTTGTGTGGTTTTCCGGTCTTCCTTATTTGACCGTATCAGGGAGCAGCAGTATGAGGACCCTCATTTACTTGTCCTTAAGGACAAAGTTCAGTGTGGAGATGCCAGGGATGTGACCATTGGAGACGATGGAGTATTGAGGATGCAGGGCCGAATTTGTGTGCCCAATGTTGATGGTCTTCGAGAGTTGATTCTAGCAAAGGCCCATATTTTGCGGTATTCCATCCATTCGGGTGCCGCAAAGATGTATCAGGACTTGAGGCAGCACTATTGGTGGAGGCAGATGAAGAAAGATATAGTTGGTTATGTGTCTAGGTGCCTCAACTGCCAGCATGTGAAGTATGACCACCAGCGCCCGGGTGGGTTGCTTCAGCAGATAGAGATTTCGGAGTGGAAATGGGAGCGCATCACCATGGACTTTGTATCGGGACTTCCACGGACCTTGAAGAAGTTTGATTCCATTTGGGTCATTGTGGATCGGCTGACCAAGTCCGCTCATTTCATTCCTGTGTGTACCACTTATTCATTGGAGCGGTTGGCGGAGATTTATATCAGGGAGATCGTCCGTTTGCATGGTATTCCAGTTTCTATCATCTCACACAGAGGTACTCAGTTTACATTGCGGTTCTGGAGAGCCGTGCAGCAGGAGTTAGGCACTCGGGTGGAGTTGATCATGGCATTTCACACCCAGACGGACGGACAGTCCGAGCGCACTATTCAGATTCTGGAGGATATGCTCCGTGCGTGCGTCATTGAGTTTGGAGGGTCTTGGGATCATTTCTTGCTATTGGCGGAGTTTGCTTACAACAACAGTTATCAGTCCAGCATTCAGATGGCGCCGTATGAGGCTTTATATGGTAGGAGATGTAGATCTCCGGTGGGTTGGTTTGAGCCGGGTGAGGCCAGGCTATTGGGCACAGAGTTAGTTCAGGTATGTTCTCTATGCTCGTTCGAGGACGAACGAATGTTTAAGTGTAGGAGGATGTAACGACCCGGCCCGTCGTTTTTGGAATTTACGCCCCGATCCCCCGTTAACTGCTTTCCCTAAGTTCATTTCTGCTATTCTGGTTTGCCGGGACGTTCGGTGTTAGGATTCGGAGTGTTTTGGGACACTTAGTCCCTAAATGAGAGCTTAAGTGTTGAAAAATGGTCCGTAGTCGGAACAGTATGAAGACGACCTCGGAATGGAAATCCGATGGTTCCGTTAGCTCCGTTAGGTGATTCCAGGGTTGGGAGCGTGTTCGGAATGTATTTTGGAAGTCCGTAGCTCATTTAGGCTTGAAATGCCGAAGTTTGTATTTTTGAAGTTCCGGTCCGATAGTGAGTTTTTGATCCGAGGGTCGGAATGGAATTCCGAAGGTTGCAGTAGCTCCGTCATGTCATTTGGGATGTGTGTGCAAAATTTCAGGTCATTCGGACGTGTTTTGATTAGGTTTTTGATCGAAAGTGTGTTTTGTTAGAATTTAAAGTTCTTAGGCTTGAATCTTTGATTAATTCGTGTTTCCGGCGTTGTTTTAGGTGCTTTAAGGATTGGAACAAGTTTGAATGATGATATGGGATATGTCTGTAGGTTTGGTTGAGGTCCCGGGGGCCTCGGGTGTGTTTCGGATGCTCAACGGAGCATTTTGGAGTTTGGAAATGTTGCAGAAAATCCTTCAACTGTGCAGGTCCCAAATCCTTCTTCGCGTTCGTGGTACCTTCCTCGCGTTCGCGTACGCCTCTTCGCGTTCGCGTACCTTTGCAAAGCCACCCTTCGCGTTCGCGTACAGTGCCACGCGTTCACGAAGGGCAATTCTGAGCCATCGTATTTTTCTCTTCTGCGTTCGCGGGCCTGCTTCCGCGTTCGCGAAGCATAAATTGAGTAGCCTTCATTTTTCTTCTTCGCGAACGCGAGACATACTCCGCGTTCGCGATTCATTAAAGGCCCGAACAATACTTAACATTCAAAAACGAGGGTTTTTGCCATTTTTAACAAAACTCAAGCTAGAGAGCTCGAATTTGGGAGATATTTCGAGAGTTTTCCAGAGGCATTGATTGGGTAACGATTCTAAACACCTTTTTGCTCATAACCCACTAATCTAATCACGAATTTCCCTTTTAATTTCGGAATTTTGATGAAAAATTTATAAAAACTTCATAGACCGAATTTTCGAGTTTTGAGCGGGTTTTTGACCTCCGATTTGGGAGATTCTTATATGGTTAGACTCGTGAGAGTGCGAGGGTTCTGAAAATGTGAAAATTATTCGATTCCGAGACGTTGGCTTGAGGGGCGGTTTGGTCATTTTATCTATTTTCGCGCCCTAGCTTTAATTTTAATAGCGGAATCAGTTGTTTGCAATATTATTTACGAAATGTAATTGAATTGAATAGATTTGGGCCATTTGGAGTCGGATACTCGTGGCAAAGGCGTGGTTTCTATTGATATCGAGCCGGTTCGAGGTAAGTGGCTTGTCTAACCTTGTCTGGGGGACCTTTCTCCTTAGGATATGATATTGGTAATTGAATGCCTTGTGCGTGAGGTGACGAGCGCGTACTTGAGCTAATTGTTGAAAAACCCGGTTTTACTCTAAATATTTAGACTGAGTTTCTTTCTTACATGCTTTATTCTACTTGCAATTATAACCTGTGTTAGTTTAGAAAAACATGCTTAGCTGACCTAAATTGCCTATTTGCTTAAGTTGCCTTGATTGTACTACGTGAAGCATGTTAGGCTAGAACTACTTGTTGCCTTGTATTTTCTTATACTCTAGTTTTGGATATCTTCTTGTTGTGGCTGCGTATTTACATTGGGACTACGGATGTGGGACTCCGGTAGCTCCCCCCTTGTTTGTTTACTTTGGACTGCGGGTTCGATTCCCGATAGACCCCCCTGCATATTTACTTTGGGACTGCGGGTTCGATTCCCGATAGATCCCCCTGCATATTTACTTTGAGACTGCGGGTTAGATTCCCGATAGATCCCCCCCTGCACATTGATAGTTGGACTACGGGACGGTATCCCGGAAGATCCACTGGACAGTTGAGAAAAGGACTACAGGACTGTATCCTGGGAGATCCTCATTGTTACCATTGGTATTGAGCTGTACATATTTCGTGTTTACTCCGTTCCTTGTGTAATTGTTATTTCTTTGTTTATCCTGTCTTATTCCATTGCTGTACTCATTATTTCTGCCTATTTTCATACTGTTAATTCATATTATATTGTTTAACCTCAGTAGGGCCCTGACCTTCCTCGTCACTACCCAACCGAGGTTAGGCTTGGCACTTACTGAGTACCGCCATGGTGTACTCATGCCCCTTTTGCGCATGTTTTTCATGTGCAGACCCAGGTAACTCCACTCAGGCGTACTATCCTCGAGGCGGAGAGATCTAGCGGAGACTTTGAGGTATATCTGCCGCGTCCGCAGACCAAGAGTCTATTCTGTTCCAGCTTTAGTAGTTACCCTATCCTTTTCTTTCAGTTGTTTAGACATTCTGGAGTTAGATCAGCATATTACATCTCTATTAGCCTGTGGTTCCCGTGAGTTTCCGCGTTTTGGGATGAAATTGTAGACTTCCGCGTTTTACTTTTGGGTTGTATATGCCAAGTGGCACTTATATACCGTTCCTTTTAGTTTTGCTAAATTTAATTAAATGTTTTCCGCAATTTATATTAACTTTCGCATTGTTAGGCTTACCTAGTTGTAGGAACTAGGTGCCATCACGACATGTTCATGGAGGGTGAACTGGG
>NW_017675469.1:0-41733 GCF_001879085.1 Nicotiana attenuata | reverse complement strand
GTATATGTGGTCAGGAGTGGGAGGATAGGGAGGCTAAGAAGCCTCGTGGTTTTGGAGAATTTAGTGGTTTCTACTCTACGGCTCAGACCCATCATGGCAGAGACTTCGTTAGTCGACCATTCAGTCTGGACTTTAGGTTTCCCGTAGTGCTCCAGCTAGACATGTATCTCAGAGCACTCATATTGGACATCTATCTTTTGGTGCACCTTTTGCACTGCACGGGGTTCCTACAATAATTATTCCAATCATCCAGGGAGACTCAGTACCAGCTGTTGATACCCAATTTTTCCCTATATATTTTAATATGCAAAATACTTTCAAAATAGCATATGTATGCATATATAGATATGTCCAAATGTTTTATTATTTTTCCTTAATTTTTAAAAGTTTTTTTAAATTAATTTATTGCCCCATTTTATCAAGAAAAGCCTAATAATTACTCCCAAAATTATCATTTTGGTGATTTATTTATTGGACTCTCATATTTATACTAAAATATAGATAACATAATTTTTTGTACATTTTTACAAATTTATTTAGTATTTTAAAAGCTAAATTTCATATAATTGCAATATTAGCCATTTTGAAGGTTTAATTGTGTTTATAATTATAAAATTGACTCCAGTATTTTTAATTTTGATAATTACGTATTATTAATCATTTTAATAACTTTAATTTATTTTCAGAAATTATTCTACTGTTTTTTGTAAAACAAATAAAGGAAGAATGGCTATTTAAATGTTAGCCCCGTTTATTTCAATTTTAGCCTTATTTGAGCCTGATTTTGAACCCCATTTTTAAAACCCAATCACCCAGCTCAAATCCTAGGCCTACCCGACCCACAACCCTTTTTAAACAACCCGCCCGGATTCCCATTAAATCCAGGCCGTTGATCAAAATGATCAACGGCCACCATTAAACCTTTCCTTTTTTAATTCCCAATTACCCCCAAACCCTAGTCATTTCTCATCTGCAGCCGCCTTCAAACCCCCTTGTCTCTCAATTCTCTCTCAATCCCCTCTCAAACCCTAGCCGCCGCCCTCAACTACCACCTGAAAATCTCACAAATCCATGACTTCCAAAGCCATTGAAGGCCTATATCTACCTCCTATGACTCCTACATGCTCGATTATCATAGTTTCAAGGCAACACTTGAAGAAGCTTGGCCCAGACTTTGTTCGTTTTCAGTTCTATGGCTGTTTTCGGTCATCTCCGACTTTTCTCCGGCCAGCCATGGCTATTCAAGCCTGATTCATGACTTCTCCTGCTTAGACCGATGTTTTTCCAAGCCTTTCTCACCATCTGGGTTTCTTTTGAAACCCTAACCTTTGAGGTTCTTCCGATTCTTTTAGATCTGTGTTTTACTCTAAGCTTCTGAACGTTTTTTTAAGGGTTCTTTCAAAACTTTACCTTCAGAACCTTTCTCTTTTTCGATTTAAGGTTTTGTCAAGTTATTTCGAAGCTTTCTATAATTTTTAACGTGTGTCTTTATGTTGTTCTTCTGCTGGAATGTGCATGTTAAAGGTCTTAGTTCCTTTTTGAGAATTTCTGAATTTATTTTCTTAGTATTCTGTCTGATTTACTTATCTTTCATCTCTATACTCGACTGATGGTGAAAACCCTAAAATTTGGGGTTCATTCGAGTTCTGAGATTACCTGCTATGTGATTTACTTGTTCGTCATGCTCTAAATTCGATTGGTTTCAAAACCCTAATTTGCTTTAGACATATTCGAGTTGCTTCACCTGTGCTCGACTGAGTTTCGAAATCTTTTGTTTCTTTGTGTGATTTTGACTTCCTGCTAAGCTTTTCTATAAGGTCTTTTCACTTGACCCCTTTGCATGCTATTTGATACTCCCTCCTTTTCTCTATTACTAAGTTACTGAAATCGACTCATGTGACTACCGTGTTCACTAGCTATTGACTCTGTGCTTGCTATTGCATGATCTTTCTCTTTGGCATGAGTTCAACCTCGCATGCTTAATGTTTATGCACTCTTTTATATGCTAAATTTCCCTCTAAAACGACCTTCAATTTTGGACTGATTTCACGCTTCCTTGTGTAATTCTAATTGCACTCGTGTAATTGATTCTTTCCTTGTATTATTGATTCCCTGTCTCTTGGATTGATTTGAAAACTTCCCTTTAGACTTTTGATTCTCTTGTCTTTAACTTGGTTTATTCATGGGAACCCATCTTACTCTCCTTAAGTCAGTGATTTTGAAATCCTTGACTCCTTGATTTGCTATGTTCTGGTTTTCGATTGTCTCCACATTCTGCAACTTTCCTTTGTTTTCTTACCTTATTTGGTTAACCGAGTATTTCAAAGATTCTTCCCTTAATTAAACCTCTATGCACTTACCCCTAATTGTCTATTCTATACATGGTGTTCTACTTGATTGCTTTCCTTAAGCCTTCTGCCCATTACTGTTTAAGTTTAACTCCTTAATTAAAGGAAGTCTTATACTGATTTGATTTTAATTGACACATAGTTCCATAATTACTGCTGAACTATGATTTTTGCCTTATTTTCCACCTGTTTTCAAACTATAAATACCCTGCTCTTTCATTAACACAAACACACGAACACTCTTAATTTCTGAACTCACACTCATACTCAAAAATATTCTCTCTTGCTACTTGTACTGTGGCCTGTCTTCAAAGTCCGGCTTCCTGCTTTTACTGCATTTTTGCTTCTTTGAACTGGTATGTCTTGATTAAGATTTCAGCATCACAACAATATGTTTACTTAATACTTATGTTTTCTTGTTTGCCTACTGCTCGTGTTTGATTCAGTACTTTATTCTAAGCATGTTGTAATTCCCTTCTGCCTGTTATGAATCTATTATGCATCCTAAACCCCTACCCCAATGTGTTTGATACTAATGGTTTGTTTGAGGCATGACAATGTTAAGTATTGCTGTCTATGACTCAACCTTGATTCCCTTGGGATCATAACCTCTATTTTACCATTATATGTTGTGTATTCTGGTTGATCTTGTGAGCATAACAACACTCCCTATTGTTGTGCATGCCAGGAATTAATTAATGCCTAAGTGCATAGGCTCTTTGCAGCTCCCAATCCCTGAACCCCTTTGTGTGAAATCCTTCACTCTGTAACTGTTTCCCAGCACCCCTTTCCCTCTTCTTTATTTCCTTAGCTATTAAACCTCTGTTTCTTCACTTGAACTCTCTCTTAGACTTAAGTTCTGCCCCCTCTCGTGAGCCTTGCCTTGGGACCCATTGAGCTCCCTCTGAACTTGGACACTTGATGGCTGGCACTTCCATACTGCACTTGTCCCTATTCTGGTGATACAATTTGGGTGTGAGCACTGCCCGGAGTCCCATTGAGGCTCTTAGGGAGCTCCGACACACTCAAATTGGAGAAAGGCTTTGGATCAATGGACTTTGAGTTGGTTTATCTCATAACTCAGAGAGAAAGTCAAGAATCAGGCTTCCTTTGATTGTACTTTTCTTTGTATTTTTCTGATGTAATTTATTATTCTGGTTTGTAATAAGTTGTAATAAACATTTGGGGCTGGCTAGTGAAAAGGGTGGGGAACTATGCATGCAAGGGTAGAGATCATGCCTGTAGGGTGTTTTTAATTCCTGCATATTCAAACTTCACCTAGAAGCCATGCCTATAGGAGTATTTTAATTCTGCATAATTCAAATTGCATTTAGATACCACTTCTATAAGGTTTAACACAAGTTTCTGCATTTAGATACCATGTCGATAAGGTTTAACACAAGATTCTGCATTTAGATGTCATGTCTACAAGGTTTCTGCAATTAGATACCACGTCTAAAATCAGTAATGCATAGAAATCATGCCTATAGGGATCCTCGAACAATTCTGATTCATTTTCATTCACAGTCAATGTTAGATATAACATCCGTAATAAAAGAGGCTATAACCAGCAGAACCTGTAACCATTCTTAATTCTTGTGCATTCTGAATCTCTTTTGATAATTTAGGTCCCTCACTTAGTAATTTTAACAAGTATGCATATTGGACTTTAAGCAATTCATTTCGAGATTTACTATCTCATCACCTTCTAAAATCAGTAGATATCATGCCTATAAGATTCCGTCTAAACACTTAGGCAAGCCTTAGGATAATGATTATAAAACTAAATCTGCTTTGTTAATTGCTACAACTAGTAGGCAGGCATGATTCAGACTTCTTATCTGAGTTATGTAATAAACTAAGCTGCCTCAACAATTATCTTCTCTCGTCTTTGGTATTTTTAATCGGACCTAAACAGTACGTGCAAGTCATGCTAATTATATGCTTTCTTTTTTTAAGGAGGTATATATGAGCCTTTGTTTTTTTCTTTGTGTTTCCCCAAAATATGCAATATGTGTTTTTTTTGGTATGTCGCCTTAGAATATTTACCTTTGAAACTCCAGATAAGCCTAATATCCTTCCCTTTTTAGGATTAGTAGTCCTAAGTGCCTCCGGTACTGATAGGAGTGGGATGGGTAATAGCATGCAATAAGTAATCGATACCAATCCGCGCTTTAAATACCTTAACGGGGTGGGATGGGTAGATATGGATATGATGACCACGCGATAATGTCACATGTAGCCCCTCATTGAGGAGCGATTACCGGACATTGTGTGGGGTGATCCATATTATTAATAAACCTAGGACCCCCTCCCTTTATTTTTTATTTCTTTTCTTCAGCATTTTAAATCTTTATTTTATAAATTAGCCTTTGTAATGGTCCTTTTAAACTTTGCATACTTTCAAACCTTTATGTGTTGAAATTCCCTCTTATTTGAGCCTTATCTGCCTATATGCTAATTGCACCTCAATTCACAATAATTATCTGGCCGAATACCACACTAGTGGATTCTGAGGGGTGCCTAACACCTTCCCCTTAGAATAATTTCAAGCCCTTACCCTATCTCCGGTTATTCAAATCAAACTTTTTTGGTGTCCTAATGCACCCTAATCATTAGGTGGCGTCTCTTCAATTGCAAACCCAGTTCCCAAAAGGAATGAGTTGTCCCTCCAAATGTCATAAACCCGATTTTGCGAGAAAAAGGGGGCGCGACAAAGATATGACTAGAAAGTTTCTTGACAAATACTTCTTAGCTGCAAGAAGGAAAATTCACAAAATCTGCTAGACGGACAATGAAACAGTCTTCGAGGCTTGGGAAAGATTCAAAGAGATAGTGAGAAAGTGTCAGCATAATGGGATTGAATTGTGGATGCAACTCTAGGACTTTTGGGATGGGCTGACACCTCCCTCACGACGAACTCTGAACACTGCAGTTGGAGGTCCTTTAATGAAGAAGACTCCTAAGGAGATTGTGGCAATTTTTGATGAGCTCTCTGAAGACGCTAACCTGTGGCCTGCTGAGAGTAATGATAGAAGAAAATCAGTTGGGGCTAATCAAGTAGATTCTAACACAGTAGTGCAAGCCCAACTAGACGTCATGGCCAAAAAGATAAGAAAGTTGACCTTGGCAAGGTCCAGAGTCAACCATTACCAATTTGTGATTTCTGTGGAATAGGTCATCCAACGCATAAGTGTCAGGCCTTAGCTGCAGATGAGGTGGTAAATACTGTGGGAAGCTTTGATATAGGCAACTACCAGAGTGGTAATAATTTCAATCCTATGGGACAAAGGCACCTAGGATTTTCTTGGAATTCACCAAGTGGTTTCCTGAACTCATGGCAGTAGAATAACACCAATCCCAGGGACAAGGAGCGCAAGGTTTTCAAATCAGCAGATGCAACAATATCAGCCTCCACAGTCTAATCAGTCTAGCATGGAAGATCTAATGAAGGCCTTTATTATTAAGACAGATGAGAGGCTTGAAACCTATAGCTCATCTATACGAGAACATGTTGTATCTATCAATGAACTGGGCACAACTTTTCAAAACCTGGAAAGACAGATTGGGCAACTAGCTACTCTATTATGTGAGAGGGTTCCAAGAACGCTCCCTGCTGATACGAAAAGAAATCCAAATAAGAGAATAAATGCATTGTCTTTGAAGAGTGGGCGCGAGTTGGAGGATCCCATAGCAAAGCAAAAGGATGAGCCGGTTGAAATACTGGTGGAGATTGTGGAGGAACAGAAAATCAGCAACATTAAAAAAGGTGAAGTGAGGGTTGTTATACCCCATTTTAAACTGGTTAAAGTAACGTACAACATATTAGGCAATTCTGAATTTGATTAAAGTTATACAATCGCCACCTAATTATTTCTAAGGTGAATTAGGACACCTAAATTGATTAAAGTAATTTAATAAAGTATAACTCTGCTAATGGTCTACTTAACCTAAAGATTCTAGGTAAAGGTTAAATTAATCTAAAGGGAAAGTTTTAAAGGAACCCTTTAAGATCCATATTAAATGGTTAACCGACCGAACTTGAATTAATTAAGGCTAAGTGTAAATGTAAAATCAAAGAATATATTAGTTTTTAAATAACGGTTAATAAAGTGAATAAATCTTTGTAAAATAAATATAATAGCGCTAAGGTTGGACTTAAACAGTAGTGAACTTGAACTCTCATTTAAGATCTGAGAAAATAATTTTGTGAACTAGTAATGAGCTCATCGATGTCGTTCAAACGCTGTCCATTAGTTCAAAACGTATGTAATGACCCGGCCGGTCGTTTTGAGAATTTAAGCTCCGTTCGGTAACGTAAGGTCTTGAACAGCTTCATAATATGTGTATCAACTTGCGTGCATGGTTGAATTCAGTTAACGGATGATTCAGAGTCAAATTGGAAGAAGAAAACTAGTTTTGGAAGTTTAAACGGTGAGATTTTAACCAGAATTGGACTTTTGAGTAAACAGCCCCGGAGTGGGTTTTGGGTGATCTCAACAGTTTTGTATGGTGATTTTGGACTTAGGCGTGCGTCCGGATTCGGATTTGGAGGTCCATAGGGTAATTTGAGGCGTTTCGGCGAAAGTTGAAAAAGTTTAAGTTTGGAAAATGGAGAAGATTTTCATACCAAATCCTTGGGTAAGTGTCTCTAATCAATTTCCAACTACGTATTGTGATTATATCTTAGATTTGACGTCAAATTCATGAGAATCTAAAGGAAAATTTGGGGAAAAATTGTGAAATCTTCAAAAATGTAAAATGATGATTTGAGGACCAAATGGTGTCGGAATTAGATAATTTTCATATGGGTGAACTCGTATCGGAATGAGTATTCAGTTTTTGTAAATTTTGTCGGGTTTCGAGGTGCGGGCTCGGGGAGTTGACTTCTGTTGACTTTTTGCAAATTGTATAAGAATCATAGTTTTGTTAATTGAAATTATTTTCTCTTGCATTGTTTGATGTATTCAAGTCGTTTTTGGCTAGATTGAGCCGAGCGTTGATGAATTGGTAAAGGAAAAACTAAATTGAGTATTGAATTGGCCGGATTGAGGTACGTATCTTGCCTAACCTCGTGTGGGAGACTTCGCCTTAGGATTTGAGTCTTCTATGTTGATTGTAGTCCGTGTACGCGAGGTGACGAGTGCATGTTCGGACTTATTTGTGGAAAGTTGGCCTTTTAGAGTTCTTAGGTCCTTGTATTCACTGAGTATGAAGTTGTTCTTGATATGATTGAGCTTCCATTTACTAGTTTCACCTCTACATGCTTTAATTGGAATTAATTGCTTTATGATTCATTCTTATTGCCTATTTGACTCTTAGTTTGCTTAAATTGAAGATTTTTACCTCTTCTATTGTCATGCTATCTTTCGTAACTGCTTGTCTTTATTGGAAATCAGTATTATCTCTCCTGTAATTGTTTAGTCTTAATTGAGGTTATGATTATCTTCCCGCTGCTCATCCTTAATTGAAATTGTTGTATATTCTTCGTAATTTGCCCAACCTTAAAATAAGTTTATGTATCCTATATTTAGTTGACATTTTCTTATTGGAATTATTTGATTCGTGTTAGCTTCCTTGTTGTTGAACTACATATTGTGGGATCGTTGCTTCACATTATTTTCTCCCTTGTTGAGCTATTCTTATTACGCTTAGTATTCTCTATTGTGGTTATTCCTTGTGAGCTAGTTTTACCGTCTCCTTGTGATCGAAAGTTCTCGAGTTGATTTACTTGTCGTGTTCTTGTATATATTGTCGTTGTTGCCGTGGTACTTGTTGCGGTGGTGCACGAGGTTTCTGCCGTGCGGTTGTTAATATTGTGATGCACGAGGTTTCTGCCGTGCGGTTATTGTTATGGGGTTGCACGAGGTTTCGGCCGTGCTATTAATACTATTGACGTATTGCACATGCGGTGTGACAAGGCGAGATATGTATATATATGCTTATATGTGGGTTGCGCATGTGGCGAGACAAGGTGAGAACATTATGATGCACGTGTCGCAAAACAAGGTGAGCACTTATTATGTTATTATTTGCATACGTGGCGAGACAAGGTGAGCTATGTCAGGGATTGATTGTGATAATTTGTGATGGCCTGGGGGCATTCTTGCTGTTTGATATTGTGTTGTGGTATGCTTACCTGTATGAGTTTTATATCGTGGAAGTTGTGAAAGAACATCTTATGTGCCGTCCGTTCTTTTCCTTTTGCTTATTAGCTGGTAGGAACTATGTTAAAGCACTTGCACAAGCATACACGTAGTTGAACACTCCCATTGGATATGAAGTTCTCATGATATTGCTGAGTATAGATGTACACCCTCGTCTACTTGTCATATATGTGAGAGTAGCTCTAGTCAGTAAGTGAGTTATCAGTGTGACCATGAATTGTGATGGGGGAAAAGGATGCCAAGTGTTAGGGTTCAGGTATTGGGACCCGTGAGCTGTAAGTTTTTCGAGGTTCGGTATTTCGTGGAGTCTGTTGGTTAAGACTTGATGTGAACACTGTCGTATGTTCTGAGTTATTGCTTACCTTTACTGTATTTGTGATTTAGGTTTCGGATTTGTGATTTCGCTCGCTCTTCTAGGTCATTATTATGGTATTTCCGCTATTACTTACTGTTTTTCTTTCCTTACTGTGATCGTTGTATTGTTAGCCATAGTGTGTAGTCTTTATATGTATACATCATGTTCCGTTGTTCCTATGCTTATATTTGTACAGTTTATTAGACCGGTAGGTGTCTTGACTGTTCCTCATCACTACTCCACCGAGGTCAGTCTTGATACTTACTGGGCACCGCTGTGGTGTGCTCATGCTACTCTTTTGCATATTTTTTGTTGTGCAGATCCAGGTGACGATCGTTAGTAGCTATGCGGACCATTGCTGAGGAGACTCAAGGTAAACCTGCTGCTGCGTTCGCAGGCTTCGGAGTCACCTTCTTACTTGTATTCAATTGTTTTCACTCCTTTCCAAACAGTTTATATAGAAGTGGTAGCTAACTCTGTAGAGCTTATGACTTGTACTACCGGGTTTTGGGAATATGCTCATTGTATAAAGGATTCATTCCAGAAAATTTTTAAGATGATATTTATTATTGTTGTTCTTCTGTAAATATTAGGCTTACCTAGTCCTTAAGACTAGGCGTCGTCACAAAACCCAACGGAGGGGAAAGTGGGTCGTGACAACGTATTTTTAAAAAATGACATCGTCTTGAATATATGAAACAGGAAAGCAAAATAAAGAAGACAACTTCTGTGTGCTGGAAATACTATGAGTTTAAGTCCTTTTAAAATCACAAAAAAAAGAGTTATCAATCTTACAAAAAATCTGTAGAGCAGAGAGTAGTTTAAAAGCCATTGTTGATTTTTGTAATACCTTAGCATACTTAACAACTAGATTTGACGCAGGTAATGATTTTAAAGAAAAATTAATTAGATATGAATAACTATGTGACAAACTGATTCTTTACTACAGAAAATACTCTTTAAGTATGGAACAAACAAACAAGTAAACACACATGAGACAGTAAATCAACTATCAAAACAAAATAAAGAAATAGGCAGCCATTGTTTGTTCTTCAATCTCCTTCTCTCTTTTCTTGAGATCCCTAAATATACTTTACGAGTGGAAGAGGAAACGAAAGGGTATATGCATGCTTCATGTATAGCAACAGCGTCGAGTCCCGCATTGGAACTCCTTTCAGCTTCGGTACGTCATGCACTGTAAAAGAAGAAAGAAAATGAATTAAAAAAGAGAATGCAACTCTTAACAGTATAATAACAAAAGAAAAAGGATTCATGGTATTCTGCTCAAGCTCAGTGTACAAAACAGTCTAACAAAGTATGGCAAGTTCATATTCCAATATATCATGCATTCTTAAAGTACTTATTCCTAAAATTTAGTTAAACATGGTCACTAAAGGTATTTTAACAGATTGAAGTGATCAATTAGGCACACGGTTAGTGAGAACATCCAAAAGAATGACACTTCAAATTTCAAGGATGGTTATCCATACAATATAAATCAGATAAGAAATAGGCACCTATTGTAAACATGATTTATAATAATAAAAATAATATCCTATAAACATGATTTCTAACTAAAGAAAATACAGTATTATGTCTGTGAATCTTTGGTGCCTATATTTAAGTGACTCTATGGTTCCTAGCACATGAAACACACTGTTCTATCAACAAAACTCTTACAAGTTGATTTAAGAAAACCTTGAACGCCTTTGTTATGACTCTAAAAGTACAATACTATCAATATATCCAGAAAGCTCTAACTCAAGGTTCAAGTCTAGCCGAAGTTTGATATAGTTTTACAATAATCATCTTTTTACTAGTATGATAGTAGTAAATTTATTCAAAATATTTCCTTACATGACAGAATGAAAATGAATTTATAACATATTAATATGATGAAGGTTCAACAGAAAGCTCATTTGGTGACAAAGATTCTCTAAGATATGGTATCTAAACTTTGAGATAAACTTAAAGTAACATTTTCCTTTTAGCATACAACAAAATAGAAAATAGGAACATTAATATTTAACAGAGGATACTTTCGATTTTGTTTAACACATAAATAAGTAAAATAGTGATTAGTCCTAAAATCATATTTCTAACAGTTAAAATCTAAACCAAAAAGCATAATACACTAAAGAAACACAGAAAATATACATGACATATTTAAAGGGGTAATAAAAGGTTTAAACTTAAAATGTACTCTTTCAAACAGTTGAACTAAACGACAAACATAAACAAGAAAAGCTTCTAAGGACATGATGTCAAAATTCTACTAATATAACTAAAGGAAAGAACGTAAGACATGATTTTTTTTCTAAGTAAACATGGTATTATAAACTAAAGAGAATCGGGAAAAAGTTGGGTGTTACCTGTTGTGGGACGGTGAACTCGGGCGTCGTCATCAAATTTATTCTCACGTCACGAACGAATTCGAATTTGAACAAACAGATCCGAAGGTTGTCCTTTATAGTGAAGGAACAATCAAGAGCTTGGAAAATCAGTCGTGAAAATACAAGAAAATGTACTGATACTTTGGAGTGTTCAATGTCAGCTGAAAAGCTTAGTATTTTACACCGTATCTAAGAGTATTCGAGCCTTAGAAATTTAGAGTTTTTATGGTCTTTTTCGTGCTCTAGAACCTCTGATTTCGGCTGAGATCCAAACAAAGTATTTATAGAGAAAGGTTAGGGCTTTGAGAGGTGATATTTTAGGCGGGATTTGAAGAGCGGGTAAGCCGTTTGAATTTTAAAAAGACCGTTTGAAATAAAAAAGAGCAAATCTTTACACCAGCAATTATCTCTGAACAGAGGTCAGGAACTTCAAAAGTATTTTGGCCTCTTGTATTGATCGAATATTGTTGACGATGAGATGGAATTGAGGAAAGTCACGAGATCGGAGTCTTAAATGAAATTGGAAAGACAAAGTTTGCCATGGCTGAAGAAGATGCTGAGTTTTTCACCAAAGAGGAAGATAGCTTCTGACTTGTAAGAGAGAGGAAGTCAGGATGCGCTCGTAAGAGAGGTTTAGGGTTAGGCAAAATGTAAGAAACTAACTACGTCGTTTAATGAGGTTTCTAGGTTTGCTACTGAATTAGGCTTTGGGCTTCATGGGCTAGTTAATGGCCCAAACTTGGGCTTGAAATTGTCTTGATATTCCTTTCTTCCTAGTATTTTCTTGGGCTCCTAAATTGACAAATTTATACATGATAAAACAATATTAAGTAGATAATTTGAAGCAGTAACAATACCAATTGCAACAATAGTATTAATAATGATAATAATAATAATAATAATAATAATAATAATAATAATAATAATAATGGTGATAATAGTAAAAGTAGTAGTAGTAGTAGTANAGTCTAGATACAACACGAATACAAACTTTGGGGAAAAAATTAAAACCTAGTTAGTAAAAGAAATAAAGACAATATTAGAATTGGTGATTAAACTTACAAAGAAATATATCACATAGCAAACAAGTCACATAGTGAATAATACGAACAAATCAGATATTGATAGCTTGTCTAGTATGCACAGGACCTTTTTGTTCCAGAGGTAGGCCTAGCGAAAATTTGAACTATAAACACACAATTATATGTCATTCCAGTCCCCCTTAAGGAGTAATAGTCTGCATAATCATCGTGTTATCATTTAAACAATGCACACAGAATATGAATAGGCATCACTCGGGGTAATAAACCCGCTTGGACATTTGGAAAAAGACTGACTAAAGGACTTAATATACCTAGGGTATTAAGCCTCCTAAGTTTGCGTGATGCATGTCCCTTAGAAGGGTTTTGGATTAGGTCTATCCTAGGTCGACCAAGAGTAGGTTTTTCTAGACTGGTCTTCTCTCAAGAGGACAACTTGAGAGTGGAAAGCTCGTGGCTGTCGACTGCACCTCTGATCGACTTACCCACGAACTTTCCTCTAAAAGTTATTTTTGCAAAGTGCACGGCTGCAAACCACGTAACCGCTAGGTGTGTGCATAGTGTGAGTTTTCCAGGAGTGGAAGAAGTGAAATGCAATGACAATTTATTGTAACGATCCGACCGATTGTTTTGAGAATTAATGCCATGATCCCCTATTAACTGCTTTCCCGTGTCTTTTTATGCTATTTTGATTTTTCGGGATGGTTCATGTTGAGTTTCGGAGTATTTTGGGACACTTGGTCCCTAAATGAGAGTTTAAGTCTTAGAATTTGGACCGTAGTTGGAACAGTGTGAAGATGGCTCCAGAATAGAGTTCCGTCAATTCCGTCAGCTCCGTTGGGTGATTTCGGGCTTAGGGGCATGTCCGGATTGTGTTTTTGAGCTCTGTAGCTCATTTAGGCTTGAAATGGCGAAAGCTGAATTTTTGGAGTTTCGGGCCGATAGTGGAATTTTTGATATCGGGGTCGGAATCCGATTCTGGAAGATGGAGTAGGTCCGTAGTATTGAATATGACTTGTACGCAAAATTTGGGGTCAATCGGACATGGTTTGGCTATTTCCGACATCGGTTGTAGAATTTTGGAAGTTCAAGTTCATTAAGTTTGGATTGGAGGGTGATTCGTGGTTTTAGCATTATTTGATGTGATTTGAGGGCTCGACTAAGTTCGTATGATATTTTAGGATTGGTTGGCATGTTTGGTTGAGGTCATGGGTGCCTCGGGTGAGTTTCAGATGCTTAACGTATTTGAGTTTGGACTTAGGCAAATTCTGAACATGGCTGCTTCTGGTGTTTTCGCACCTGCAATGGGAATCCCGCAGGTGCAGCCCCGCAGAAGCGAGGAAAGAGGTCGCAGATGCGGTTAGAGGCTAGGGGACCAGTGACCGCAGGTGCGACTCAAGTACCGCAGAAGCGGAGCCGCATCTGCGTAGAAATGAGCGCAGGTGTGGTGCCTGAAGAATTAATGAAATTCTGCAGATGCGGAGCTTTAGCCGCAAAAGCGGGACCGCAGATGCGGAAATTGCTGGGCAAAAAAGAGGAGTTCGAGGGTTTGAGATTTCATAACACAAAATTTGATTTGGAGCTCGGTGAGAGGTGATTTCTTGAGAGATTTGGAAGGAGAACTATTGGATAACAAATTCTAACTCTATTTTGGATCATATACATAAATCTATTGTTGTTTTCCTCATTTAATCAAGGAATTTGAGTGGAAGAAATGAGAAATGGGGGAAAAAATTCTCCAATTGAAAATCTGAGTTTTTAATAGGAATTTGACGTCGGATTGGGATGATTTTTGTACGAGTGAATGGGTGTTCATAATTTGTGATTTTTACCCGATTCCGAGACGTGGGCACTGGGAGGATTTTTGGGCATTTTTCCTATTTTCTTACCCTACCTTGATTTCATTAATTAAATTAGTTACTTGTAGTTATATTTACATTATGCAATTGGTTTGATTAGATTTGGGCCATTCGGAGCCGGATACTCGCGGCAAGAGCGTGATATCGAGTTGATTTGAGTGGTTTGAGGTAAGTGGGTTGCCTTACCTTATGTTGGGAACTTCCCCTTTAGGATGTTTGGTATTATTTGATGTGTGAGTGCCGTGTACGTGAGGTGACGAGTACGTACACGGGCTATTGTTGCAAAAATCCTGTTTTTCCTACTTATTCATAAACTGTTTTCCCTTATTAGATTGCACTACTATGTTTAATTGCTGAGATTAGATTAGGAAAGTATGCCTACATGTTTTTAACTGCTTATTTGATTTATGTGCAACATGCTTAGGTGGACCCCCCTTTCCTTCATTTGTGTTCAGTCTAGACTGTATAATTTGATGTCGTACCTGCCATTTTTATCTTGAGCTGCATATTTACTTTGGGACTACGGACGTATTTCGGGAGATCCCCTTATCTTGCATATTTATTTTGGGACTACAGACGTATTTCGGGAGATCCCCCAGACTGAATATTTATTTTGGGACTACGGATGTATTCCGGAAGATCCCCCTGTACTGCATAATTATTTCGGAGCCTGCGGGACGGTATCCCGGGAGAGATTCCTGTTGTGTTTACTTTGTTCTGAGCCAAGGGCTCCCTTAACTATTAAAATTGTGTAATTTCTTTAATTTCTTTACCATAATCTCTATTTATATTTTTTACTACTTAATTTATTATATATATATCCGGTAGGGCCCTGACCTGACCTCGTCACTACTTGACCGAGGTTAGGCTTGGCACTTACTAGGTACCATTGTGGTGTACTCATTCCCTTTCCTGCACATGTTTTCGTGTGCAGATCCAGGTACGAGCTATCAGCCTCGAGGTTAGTGCGTGCTTGCTGATTCCAGGAGACTTTAAGGTATTTCTGCCCGCGTCCGCAGATCCTCGGAGTCCCCTTCTATTCCCTCCTAGAGATTTCTTTTGTTTATCTTCAGACTTTTGTATAGAGCAATATAGATTATAGAAGCTTGTGACTTAGCGATATTCCGGTTCTTAGGAGATTATTTTGTATATGCCGGGAGGCTCTATCATTGTTATTTACAGTATGCTGATTTAATTTTTATAGTAGTGTTTTCTTTAAGTTTTCCGTAACATGAGGCTTACCCAGTCGTAAAGACTAGGTGCCGTCACGACATCTTCGGAGGGGCTAAATTGGGTCATGAAATTTATATAAAAGCAATAGCACATAGGCAGTTTATATCAAACAAAACAGTCATGGCATGTGAAACAAACTAAAGTCAAAGCAAGGACAAAAGCCTTAATTAAACTAAGTCCGTTATGGTTAAAACCTAAGTCCCCAGCAGAGTCGCCAAGCTGTTATACCCCATTTTAAACGGGTTAAAGTTAGGTACAACATATTAGGCAATTCTGAATTTGATTAAAGTTATAGAGTCGCCATAGTTATAGAGTCGCCACCTAATTATTTCTAAGGTGAATTAGGACACCTAAATTTATTAAAGTAATTTAAAAAAGTATAGCTCTGCTAATGGTTTACTTAACCTAAAGATTCTAGGTAAAGGTTCAATTAATTTAAAGGGAAGGTTTTAAAGGCACCCTTTAAGATCCATATTAAATGGTTGACCGACCGAACTTGAATTAATTAAAGCTAAGTGTAAATGTAAAATCAAAGAATATATTAGTTTTTAAATAAAGGTTAAAAAAATGAATAAATCTTTGTAAAATAAATATAATAGCATTAAGGTTAGATTTAAACAGTAGTGAACTTGAACTCTCATTTAAGATCTGAGAAAATAATTTCTTGAACTAGTAATGCGCTCATCAATGTCGTTCAAACGCTGTCCAAAAAGCCATTTTCCTTTAACCTGTTATATCCAAACTTGAAACATTAGAAGAGTATCCATTTGTTCAAAACGTATTTTTAAAAAACGACATCGTCTTGAATATATGAAACAGGAAAGCAAAATAAAGAAGACAACTTCTGTGTGCTGGAAATACTATGAGTTTAAGTCCTTTTAAAATCACAAAAAAAAGAGTTATCAATCTTACAAAAAACCTGTAGAGCAGAGAGTAGTTCAAAAGCCATTGTTGATTTTTTTAATACCTTAGCATGCTTAACAACTAGTATTTGATGCAGGTCATGATTTTAAAGAAAAATTAATTAGATGTGAATAACTATGTGACAAACTGTCACGACCCTAAAATCGACCGGTTGTTCACCATTGAGTTCCTTCTCATTTACCTTCAAATTGATACTTCTTCTCGATATAACACCACAATCCTCGACCCAGACTCGCCATACGAGACCCAAGCATAAAGCCACACCGTCCTACGGTTCATAAGCCGCTGACTACTCTCTCAAATGTTTCCAAAAGCACCACATTCAAAATACCTACCCTGAAGGGACTTCCTGTGAATCCAAAGCCATTACCTTTACCTTCCTGATACTGATATATAGAATCCCATAATGATATAGGAATACTACGAGTCTTGACACCCTCCAATGCAAACCTCAGTTTCTAGCCAAATATATGACTTGAAAATTTCCAATTGTTACATGTAAAATCTTGAACCCATTAGAACCATTCTCGAGAGTCATCCACTCTACTCAAACCGTAATTAGACCGATCAGATGGACCTGATGACCTGTGCTCTAATAGCACTCCAACACCGCAGAGTGTAACCTCACCTTAATGCAACCAAGAAACTTCCTGTTCTATGCACCGTACATCCTTTACTAATAACAACTCAAGTCATTCCACGATTCTCATACACCCATAAAGCATAACATAACCTTAATTGAAATTTCCTTTACTCGAGCCATCCTCGGTCTCAACCTCCGTAAGCCATAACTAATTCACCAGTACGCCTCAAACTGGAACCATCATAGCACATAACCGTGCAATCAACTAATCAATAGCAGACTCCCCCCACTTGGTTCGAAGCCATAGATCAAAACACACAATGACTCATAATGAATATACTCTATTACTTCCATAATACCATAGTGAGATTAAACTCAATCCTTCAAAAGCTCGTGCAACACAGCCCATTTAGTACTTCAAATCTTCCCCAAATCTCGCGTTCACCCTCGTAACAGTTAAGCGCACTCTTTTAAGCGATCCAAATTCAAGTTGCAACACATATATTTCACTGGTACAAGAGGTCTTCCAACAAACAGCAAAAAAGATCACACAAACTTCAGAACACTCCGCAGGAGATAACCCACCTGCTTTGCCTCAAACTAACATCTCTTCATACTCCCCCATAATCATACTATTACTCGATCACTTACCCTTCCTACATCTGAAATTACCCCACGACGTGGAGTTTACTTTATTCCACAACTAGACAACACGAAAAGATCCTTCAACACACCCATAACTCGGGGCTACATATCAAACCAAGATGAAAATCAAGCACCAAATAGTTTTTCCTACCCTCAGTTAGACTCTTCTTATCACATCTACATCATATGAACACATCACACAGTCCCATCATGCTCATCACATAGCCATCCAGCCATCACTTCCACTAATAGGGACATTACCGGATATATAAGTCCAAAAGTACGTGCTCACACAATCAACACCTCCGTGCTCAAGCTACAAGCAAAGCCCGGCCTCAAGTCCTCTAGAATGGCCAAACATCAACACACAGAAATCACATCTCGACCCTCAATTCGGGAAATCACAAGCCGTCGATGCACAGGTGATACCGAGCGCTCATGTGCGCATACGAATGCGTGAAAGGAATTTAGAGTTACATTTCAAGCTGAATCAAGGACGCATGATAAGAATTCAAGAATGTGAAGTTTTTCCTAAAGGTTCTGCAGCCTCCCGAGGATAAGTACAGACGTGTCCGTATCGACCCGCGAGACTCTACTAAAACTGCTCATGACTCGTGAGACCTATGTAACCCAGGTTTTGATACCAACTTGTCACGACCCTAAAACCCACCCGGTCGTGATGGCGCCTATCGTGAAACTAGGCCAGCCAACACAACTCCCGATTTAACCTTTTAATCAATAACAATCATTGTTAAGCCTTTAATTAATCAGATATCTCATAATGTAAGTCTAAATGAACAGTGCGGAATAAATACACAAGCCCGACATCGGGGTGTTACAAGTCACGAGCATCTACTAAGGTCTGAATACAACTAAGAGTCTAAAAATGCACTATATGCAGTCTAAGGAAGACAAGAGGGAGAAAAGTAGTGCAGCGAACGTCGGGCAGCTACCTTGCTAACTCCAATGACTCTGCCAATGAGCAATCAACCCCCACTACCAGGTTCAGAAATACCTAAATCTGCACACAAGGTGCAGGGAGTAATGTGAGTACGCCAACTCAGTAAGTAATAAAAATAAATGAAAGCTGAGCAGTAAGAAAACACGTAAGCCACGTCATAACGCTACATCATATACAGTACATTTCCAAAACAATACAAAAATCATTTACTTCGTAAATCAAACTCAGTTTCAGTAAAAACCCTTTCCTTTTTAAAACATCTTCCAATGATTTCAAACGAGTGATAAAAACAGTGAGTAAAAATGATAGAAACGTAAACAGCCCCTCGGGCAAAACATCTCCATAAACCGCCCACCGGGCATAATATCAACAGAACTAGCCCCTCGGGCTACCTCACAATCACTCGTAATCAGCCCCTCGGGCATAACATGAATCAATAACCGCTCCTCGGGCAACATAGATCAAGAACAGCCCCTCGGGCTTCAATATGAAACAACGACAGCCCCTCGGGCTACAACACATCACTCACACTGGGTACCCACGCTCACTGGGGGTGTACAGACTTCAGGAGGGGCCCCTTACGGCCCAAGCGCAATAACAAGCCATCTCGTGGCATAATCAAATAGGCTCTCAGCCTCATATCAATCACAAGCCACCTCGTGGCATAATAAATTAGGCCCTCGGCCTCTCATATATCACAAATCAGTACCACATGCTGCGGCAGGCAACCCGATCCCATGATACCCTCACAACACAGGCACTCGGCCTCACTCACTCAGATCTCACTCAAGCCCCTTGGGCTGACAGTAGAACAAGTACTCTGCTCAAAATCATTTATGGAATCAAAAGGAGTGAATAAAACCGAGTTATGAAAACAGTAAGAACATAGCGTAACTAAGTGTAAACACTAAACCAAAACAGTGAGGAAAAACAGTAGTAAAAGCCCCTAACGGTCCGAACAATCAGCACAAGGCCCAGACACGACATTTAGCCCCAAACAATCGGCACATAGTCGTACGGGATGGACCAATTCACAATTCCCAATGGTGCACGACCTCACGCTCGTCATCTAGCGTGTGCATCACCTCAAAGTAGCACAACAATATGAAATCCGAGGTTTCATACCCTCAGGACAATATTTACAATCATTACTTACCTCAATCCGGTCCAAACTCTAGCTCGCGATGCCTTGGCCTCTCGACTCGGCCTGCGGATGCTCCAAATCTATCCAAAAACAGATTTATACCATCAAAATATGCTAAGGGAACAAAGCCCACTTAAAAATATCCAATTTATACCAAAAATCCCGAAATTGGCCAAACCTGGTCCCCCGGGCCCACGTCTCGGAATCCAACAAAATTAACATCAATGGAAATCCTTATCCTCCCACGAGTTCATACATATCAAATACATCAAAATCCGACCACAAACGACCCCTCAAATCCCTAGATTTAGGTCTCCAATTTCCAAGCCCTAACTTACAACCTTAAAATCATCATAATTCAAGCTTACAACCTTAAAATCATCATAAAAACGAGTTTAGGGACCAAGGACCTTACCTCTAAGAAACCTTCTTGAATTCCCCCTTCAATTAACTCTCCAAAGCTTTCTCCCGAATGAAATATGGTGAAAACCCACTCAAAATCGCGAAGGGTGAAACTCATATATTCTGACCCAGCAAAACCGCTTCTCCGGTACCAAATCACGCACCTGCCGACCCACACCTGCAGTCCCAGGTGCGCTTCTGCGCAAATCACTTAAGCGCCCCAGACCGCACCTGTGATCAAACTCCCGCACCTGCGCTATCGCAGGTGAGCTCAAACTTCCGCATCTGCGGTACCAGCGCCTCTTGCCCATTTCTGCATCTGCGACCCTAATTGCGCTTCTGCGGGCCCGCACCTACGGTCCCCAAGCTGCAATGGTTATGACAGAACTTAGCACTTCAGCTGCATATTCCAACTCAACACCTTCCGTCAACCATCCGAAATTACCCCGAGGCCCCCGGGACCTCAACCAAAAGCACAAACAAGTCATACACCACTATCTACACTTATACCAATCTTCAAAATACCTCTAACAACATCGAATCAACCAAATCACATCGGATTCAAGCCTAAGGTTCCAAAAACTTCCGAATTCCGCTTTTGATCAAAAAGTCTACCAAACCTCGTCCGAATGACCTAAAATTTTGCACACACATCACATTTGACACAAAAAACCTACTGCAACTTCCGGAATTCCATTCCGACCCCTATATCAAAATCTCACCTATCAACCGGAAAACGCCAAAATTTCAATTTCGCCAATTCAAGCCTAAATCTTCCACGGACCTCCAAAATACATTCCGATCACGCTCCTAAGTCCCAAATCACCTAACGGAGCTAACCAAATCATAAGAATTCCAATCCGAGAACATATGCTAACAAGTCAAAACTTGGTCAAACCTTTCAAATTTTAAGCTTCAAACTGAGAACTGTCCTTCCAAAACCATTCCGATTACCCTGAAAACCAAAACCGACAATTTACACAAGTCATAATACATCACAAGGGGCTAGTCATGCCCGAAAACTGGCGAGCGAATTGTAAAAGCTCAAAACGACCGGTCGGGTCATTACACAAACTTATTCTTTACTACAGAAAATACTCTTTACGCATGGAAGAAACAAACTAGTTAACACACATGAGACAGTAAATCAACTATCAAAACAAAATAAACAAATAGGCAGCCGTTGTTTGTTCTTCAATCTTCTCCTCTCTTTTCTTGAGAGCCCTAAATATACTTTACGAGTGAAAGAGGAAACGAAACGGTATATGCATGCTTTATGTATAGCAACAGCGTCGAGTCCCGCATTAGAACTCCTTTCAGCTCCGGTATGTCATGCAGTGTAAAAAAAGAAAGAAAATGAATTAGAAAAGAGAATGCAACTCTTAAAAGTATAAGAACAAGTTCATATTCCAATATATCATGCATTCTTAAAGTACTTATTCCTAAAATTTAGTTAAACATGGTCACTAAAAGTATTTTAACAGATTGAAGTGATCAACTAGGCACACGATTAGTGAGAGTATCCAAAGGAATGCCACTTCAAATTTCAAGGATGGTTATCCATACAATACGCATCAGACAAAGAAATAGGCACCTAATGTAAACATGATTTATAATAATAAAAATAATATCCTATAAACATGATTTCTAACTAAAGAAAATACAGTATTATGTCTGTGAATCTTTGGTGCCTGTATTTAAGTGACTCAAGGTAAAAATTCTAGGTATGGTTCCTAACACATGAAACACACTTTTCCGATTCTGAAGAAAGATGGGAAGGTCAGAGTATGTGTTGACTATCGAGACTTAAATAGAGCAAGTCCCAAGGACGACTTTCCACTGCCAAATATACATATCTTGATCGACAATTGCGCCAAGCATGAACTCCAATCTTTTGTAGATTGCTTCGCAGGTTATCACCAAATCTGGATGGATGAAGAAGACGCAGAGAAAACAGCTTTTATTACCCCATGGGGGGTATACTGCTACAAGATGATGCCATTTGGACTAAAGAATGTTGGGGCTACTTACATGAGAGCCATGAAAACCATCTTCCATGATATGATACACAAAGAAATAGAGGTATCTATGGACGACGTCATTATCAAATCCAAGAGGGCCGTAGATCACATAGCAGACTTGAGAAAGTTCTTTGACAGGTTAAGGAGGTACAACTTAAAACTGAACCCCGCAAAGTGTGCATTCGGGGTTCCCGCCGGAACATTACTGGGATTCATTGTCAGTCGTCGAGGGATCGAGCTAGACCCATCTAAGGTGAAGGCTATTCAGGAGTTACTGCCGCCTAGGAGCAAAAAGGACGTGATGAGCTTCCTTGGACGTCTCAACTACATCAGTCTCTCATAGCACAGTCCACAGTTATATGTGAACCCATCTTCAAGACGCTGAGAAAAGATGCCGAGACAAGCTGGACCGAGGACTGTCAGAAAGCTTTCGACAAAATCAAGGAGTACCTGTCCACACCACCGGTCTTGGTCCCGCCAGAGCCAGGCAGACCTTTGCTGCTCTATCTATCTGTATTAGATGGAGCCTTCGGATGCGTTCCGGTACAACATGTCGAGACAGGGAGAAAGGAGCAAGCCATATATTACCTAAGTAAGAAATTCACACCTTATGAAGCACGATAGTCTCTGCTGGAAGGCACCTACTGTGTTTTGACCTGGACGGCCCAGAAGTTGAGGCATTACTTCTGTGCCTATACCACATACCTCATATCCAGGATGGACCCCCTGAAGTACATATTTCAGAAACCCATGCCGACTGGGAAGTTAGCCAAGTGGCATATACTGTTAAGTGAGTTTGATATCGTCTATGTAACTCAAAAGGCGGTCAAAGGACAAGTATTGGTAGACCATCTTGCTAAAAATCCTGTGGGAGGAGAATACGAACCCTTGAAAACGTATTTTCCTAATGAAGAGGTGTCATTCGTCGGAGAGGACATTACCAAAGCATACGACGGTTGGAGGATGTTCTTTGATGGAGCCGCAAATTTCAAGGGAGTAGGCATTGGAGCGGTTTTGGTATCAGAAACAGGTCAACATTGTCCGGTATCTGCTAAACTCAGATTTCCCTGCACCAACAACATGGCAGAGTATGAAGCCTGCATACTAGGGCTCAACATGGCAATCGACATGAATATTCAGGAGCTGCTGGTCATTGGTGATTCAGATTTGCTTGTGCACCAGGTACAAGGAGAGTGGGCCACCAAGAATTCCAAGATATTGCTATATCTGCACCATGTGCAAGAATTGAGGAAAAGGTTCACGAAGATAGAGTTTCAGCATGTTCCCAGAATTCACAACGAGTTTGCCGATGCTTTAGCCACTTTGTCATCCATGATACAGCATCCGAATAAGAAGTTCAGTGATCCCATCCCAGTGAGATTCCATAATCAACCGGCTTACTGTGCCCACGTCGAGGAAAAGATGGATGGAAAACCTTGGTTCCGTGACATCAAGGAGTATTTGGAGAAAGGAGAATACCCGGAGCATGCAAACCACACTAAAAAACGCACACTCCGGAGATTGTCCAATCACTTTTTCCACAGCGAAGGAAATTTGTACAGAAGAATTCCTGATTTGGGATTGCTAAGATGTGTCGACGCAAAAGAGTCTTCAAAGCTACTTGAGGAGATACATGCTGGGACCTGCGGCCCGCATATGAATGGTTTTGTCCTGGCCAAAAAGATACATAGGGCCGGTTACTTTTGGATGACTATGAAGACAGATTGCGTCTAGTACGTCCGTAAATGCTACCAATGTCATGTGCATGCCGATATGATAAAAATGCCGCCGAATGAGCTCAATGCCACAAGCTCACTTTGGCCATTTGCCGCCTGGGGAATGGATGTCATCGGTCCTATCGAGCCCACCGCTTCAAAAGGGCACAAGTTTATTCTAGTAGCCATTGACTACTTCACGAAATGTGTAGAGGCTGCATCCTACAAAGCTGTAACCAAGAAAGTCGTCGCATACTTTGTCAAGGATCGTATTGTTTTCCGATTCGGAGTTCCCGAGTTCATCATCACTGATAATGCCGCCAATCACAATAGTGATCTAATGAAAGCCATGTGTGAAACTTTCAAAATCAAGCACAAGAACTCCATAACGTACACACCTCAGATGAATGGAGTCGTGGAAGTCACCAACAAAAACATCAAGAAGATACTAAGGAAGATGGTGGAAAACCACAAATAATGGCACGAGAAGCTACCCTTTGCTTTGTTGGGATACCGCACTACAGTTCGCACATCAACCGGGGCAACCCCCTACATGCTGGTTTATGGTATCGAAGCTGTCATCCCAGCCGTGGTAGAGGTTCCTTCTTAAAGGATCATACAGGAAGCCGAACTCAGCGATGTAGAATGGATAAGAAGCCGCTACGAACAATTGGCCCATATAGATGGAAAAAGAATGAACACAATGTGTCACAGTTAGCTTTATCAGAATAGAATGTCTAGAGCTTTCAACAAAAGAGTCAAACCAAAGATATTTGCACCAGGATAGCTGGTGCTGAATAAGATCTTCCCATATCAAGATGAAGCCAAAGGGAAATTCTCTCCCAACTGGCAAGGTCCTTACATGGTCCACAGGGTGCTAACACGAGGGGCACTCATACTTGCATAAATGGACGGAGAAATTTGGCCAAAACCAATCAATTCAGACGCAGTTAAAAGATATTATGCTTAGATGTTTCACATTCACATGATGTAATTGAACTACGCTTGACCTGATTCCCGTTTAAGAGGGGATACGTAGGTAGCCCTGTGGGTTCGGTCATATCATAATAAAATTTTCATTTCCCCCCAAGATCAGAACTGGGGCAGAATTTTGAGGAGGACCCTCAAAATTCTGGAGCAGGTCCAGCCGACGCTAACACATGCCAGACAGTCAAAAATCGATTAAGAAACTAGGGCAGAATTTTGAGAAGGGTTCTCAAAATTCCGAAGAAAGTTCAACAAGTTTCGTTACTCGCAAACGGTCGAAGGATCATCTACCAAACTGGGGCACAATTTTGAGGAGGACCCTCAAAATTCCAACACGAGAAAGCTGCAATGTCTCTGAAATGTGTTACAGTCACTAGTTCATCTAAAATTACTTGATATTTCAATATGACTCTATTTTATCAATAATTGTATATCTTCGAAAACTCTATTTCCGTAACAGTCAGGTGTTACCCAGGGAAACTCAAACAAGGCCTCCAGAACGGAGCAGAGCAAGGCCAGCAAACAAAGGCACGAACCAACCTCCCTTACGAAACTTACAATTTTTCTTTGAGCGCAGGCACATCTGACGTAGCGATAGCATTCGCAAACATATACATGAAGCAAAATCGCTATCAAACGGGCCACCAGACAATGAACATATCCCCAGCTAAGAAACATTCTACTCTTATTTGCTATTTGTTCTTCACATGGGACTAAGCCTGTCCCGCATCCTGCATGAGGCTAAGCCCTGCCTCCATATTTGCATAAGGCTAAGAACTGCCTTCGATTTGTATGGGACTAAGCCCTGTCCCAAACCCTGCATGAGGCTAATCCCTGCCTCCATATTTGCATGAGGCTAATCCCTGCCTCCATATTTGCATAAGGCTAAACTCTGCCTTCCGTATGGATTGGACTAAGCCCTGTCCCAAATCCTGCATGAGGCTAAGCCCTGCCTCCATATTTGCATAAGGATAAGCTCTGCCTTCCATTTGCATGGGACTAAGCCCTGTCCCAAACCCTGCATGAGGTTGATCCCTGCCTCCATATCTACATGAGGCTAATGCCTTCCTCCATATTTGCATGAGCCTAATCCCTGCCTCCATATTTGCATAAGGCTAAGCTCTGCCTTCCATTTGCATGGGACTAAGCCCTGTCCCAATCTCTGCATGAGGCTAATCCCTGCCTCCATATTTGCATGAGGCTAATCCCCGCCTCCATGTTTGCATAAGGCTAAGCTCTGCCTTCCATTTGCGTAGGACTAAACCCTATCCCAAACCCTGCATGAGGCTAATCCCTGCCTCCATATTTGCTTGAGGCTAATCCCTGCCTCCATATTTGCATAAGGCTAAGCGCTGCCTTCCATTTGCATGGGACTAAGCCCTGTCCCAAACCCTGCATGAGGCCAAGCCCTGCCTCCATATTTGCATAAGGCTAAGCTCTGCCTTCCATCTGCATGGGTGATCGCTGCCAACTCCGCACTACTAATAAGTAGCAAGAGAGGGTCGCAATAGCTTTTACCCGATTTTGGGTCGGGATCGATATCCACAGAGAGCTAGGATTGGAATCGAGTATCTATCTAGATTAGGATTGCGTATGTGTTCTTAATTACTCTTCTATTCATTTTTGGGGTTTCCTTAATAATTCTAGTTTTAACAAACTACAAATTGTAAATTAAGCTAAGGGTTAAATGCTACGGGTTGTTCAAATAGTGTAAAGGGTACTAGGGTGGTGACTACCGCCTAGGTGGTCAATTGACGGGTACTCGAATCTAAGGCACATTTGACATATTTGGGGAGTATGTTATAACCGTTGCACGAGTTTACCCACTCTACACCTCTTGGTGGTTCGAGTGATTTTGCCCGAATTGGCTTTCTCAAGACCAATTGGGTATGCAATTTTGCTCAAGCAGCAAGGGTTCAATTCGGGTATTACTCTCTCGAGGTTTAACCCTTTAATTGGGGCTATCATTCTCTTGAGTACGCCCCAATTCATTGTTGGGACAATTTAGGAGACTTAGGCTCTCTTTCTCAAGAAGAGCTTAAGTCAACTCAACACAAACTAGTGTTTGCAACCACTAATTCAGAAATTAACCATGAAATTGGCCCAAATAACAAACACCCATAGTCAAATTAGCCTTAAAATACAAGACCCATCAATTACCCACACTAGGGTTGAGCCACAACCCTAGCTATGGGGTCTAGCTACTCATATTCAAAGAAGAAAAACAAGAAATAGATGAAGATGAACACATATTAATTAATTGATAAGCTAAATACAAGGATTCAATGATGAAAAGTAAGTAAAAATGCCCAAATGGCTAAGAAAAGTCGACCCACGAGCGCATCTTATGTATTACAATATCTTATACCCTAAAAATGGAAAAAGAATCTATTTATACTAAGTTAAAAAATCTGGACAAAATTGCCCCTGCGGGGTTAGTGCGGACCGCACAAAATGGACCGCGGTCCGCACTGGGCTCTTGACTTCAGAATTCTTGCTCTCTGAACTTGGGCTCCGCGGACCGCACAGAATGGACTGCGGCAGCGGAGGCTTCTAGTGTGGTCCGCACAAAGTTGACCGCGGACCGCGGAGTCTTCAAAACTTGAAAAATCATCCTCTCTGAATCTTGGCACCGCGGACCGCAGAGAATGGACTGCGGCCGCGTTTCTATCAGTGCGGACCGCACAAAATGGTGTGCGGCCGCACTGACTTGAAGGGTGAAATTTAACTCTCTGAATCTCCCAGTGCGGACCGCACAAAGTGGTGTGCAGTCGCACTGGGCCTGTTCTGCCTGAGCTTGCCTTGTCTTTGGCACTTGTGCAAGTTTCACTCCTTTTGAGCCGATCTTTGACATTTTGTCACTTTGTTGATCAAACCTGCATTCAAGCACAACTTGTAAGCCTTTTGGGACTATTTTGTATGAATATTTGATCAAAGCATAAGCATGAAGGAGTATAAAATGCGTCAAAATCCCTAGATATCAACTCCCCCAAACATAAGCTTTTGCTTGTCCTCAAGCAAACAAAATAAGACCCACCCCTTAAGAGAAAGTCCAAGAAAAATTTCAGCTGTCCTATAGTGACCTCAACTAGCCTCAATTGGGACTAACAATTGCCCTCAATACACATGAATCATTAACACATTTACTCTTTTAAAAACCAAGGATCAAGTGCGGCACAAGAGCATCAAGAGTTGACTCGACACATCAAAGAACTCTTTCAATTACTTTGGTCATTTTGGAACCCAAACTCACACATCCTCAACTCTCCCTATGCAATCCTCACCTTTAAGATAGTGGCACTCAAAACGAGGATAATGGGAATTCACTCATATCTCTCAAGAAAAAGCCTCAAGTCTGGCTCTAGGTACCATATGCTTGCCCCTTATGTGAGTATCCACTAATGTAAGTTTCATTCAACTCAAGATCATATAGGGCTTTTGTGGAGACATTGTGAAGGCTTTTGGTTCAGGGTAGGACATGCTTTGGTCTAAGTAGGTTCCATCTTCCCTTAAGCACTTCTTTTGATTCATTTGGCATCGATTCACTTGACTCCTTGAGTCATTTTCACTTCTTTCTATGGGGTTAGAGAGACACACTGTCACTCTTTCTTAGGCATTTCACACATTTTCTCCTTTTTCAAGTGTCCACACCTTTTATTCTTTGCTTTTCTTTGAATCCCTTTTTATTCTTTTTCATATTGAACTTTCTTTTTGTCTTTTTGCTTTTCTTTCTTTTTCATTGCCTTTCCTTTTCTTCAATTTTGTGCCTTTTTACCACTTTTTTGCAATCCTCATCTCTCCCCCCAAACTTATACTTTTGCCATGTTCTAAAGGAAAGATCGGGTGTCAAGAGAGGGTATCTTTTAGAACGGGTATAGGCTTGTATCATGGTTCTTGAAAGAAAAAGGTCTAAGGCTCAAAAGGGTTAACTAGGGATCATATCACTGGTAGGTTATGGAATTGTTCAAACTATGATTTGGATCAAGGAGAGCCTATAATCATGTCTCAGTCAAAATTCACCTAGGATTTCGCCTCAACAAACATTCAGGGCAAGTTCTAGACCAATGGCTCGGGACTTGGACTTGCAATTCAATTACTCACCACACAAGCTAAGAGATTACTAAAGACATAGAGTCGGGGGCCCACACTTAGATATGATTTGAGCACACAATAATCCCCAAAAACCATTTGATGATTATCGGCCAACACAAGAGTCTCAAGGTCACGACTTTCACCATCCTAAACACAATAATTTGTTTTTGATCATAAGATCAAAGGCAAATGTGCTAGTCCCAAGTGAAGCTTTGCTTGAGGAACCCTTAACTACTAGCTACTAAAAACCAAAAAGAAAAAAAAACGGACACAAACTCTTAAGAAGGTTGTCACGCCATCTATCATTGGGAAGAGCCACCCGGTTCACACAACACTCCACCTTTGGAAAGAACCATGGCATTAAGAAAACCAAAGGCTTATTGCAAATTTCAAAACAAGAAGCTACGAATCCCAAATAAGAAGTTAAAAACGAAAAATTTTGCGGAAAGTAAAATGAATATATACAAGAGGGGATTTGTCGAATATACAATAGAAGGGATGAATATCTACAATGTACATCACTTTATTACAGATCCAAAGTAAAATAAAAGTGCGAGAAATGATAAAATAATATATACAAACCAAAGATGAAAAATAAAGAAAGCATAAAAAGTATCAAAAATATATACAGTCATCCGAATGTATCCATGAAGCAAAAAGTAGGGCCTACCCCCTCAAATGAAAGCTGGCATTGTCCTCAATGCCAACTAACCAAAATAAAGCACCAAAAAGATATAAAGAAGGATATAGAAGACTCCCTAAGGCCTGTCTGCTTGCGTAGGCTCCTGAGTGGTCCCTGGGTCCTCACTGTGCTCGGGAACCTTAGACTGCATCCCGGTGTCCTGCTGCTCTGCTGCTGGGACCTAGGCCTGAACCTGGATAGGCTCCTGAGATACATCCGGTGGCTGACTGGAGGAAGCCTCCGTTGGGTCGGCCAACTGGATGACTGCATCATCTGCTCTAGGAATCCTCCTCCTCCTCTTGGGAGGCCTCTGTAACTGCTCCGGCTGGGGATGCTCTGCTGGTGTTGGGTCCTGGAGTAGTAAATCTAAAGGCAGATGATCTGCCTTCAGTCTGTCAACATCTGCTCTAAGCTCCTTCACGAACTCCTTGGAAACCCGTGTCTTCCTCAGCTTCTTGTGCTCCCTAGCAAGCTCCTTGAGAGCCTTGCTGTGTGAATCAACTGCCTCAGCAAGCTTCTTCTGGTTGTCGAGGATTTTCTTCTGGTTGTCTAACATCTCCTTAAGAGCATCCTCTATAGACTGTGGAACCTGTGGAGCTGGAGGAGTTGAATCAACTGCCTCAGCAAGCTTCTTCTGGTTGTCGAGGATTTTCTTCTGGTTGTCTAACATCTCCTTAAGAGCATCTTCTATAGACTGTGGAACCTGTGGAGCTGGAGGAGTTGACTGAGCCTCAACAGTGGTGGTCAAAATGGACAACTTGGATGAGGCAGTCTACATCCAGTTGTTGATACTCATAAGTGCCTGGCTCAATCTGTGGGCAGTAATAGGATGGGCCCGGGAAGATGGAATCTCCGGGCCTGCTGAGGTGGATGGGCCAGCAGGAATGGCTGTGGATGTGGATGGACCGGGAGGGACATCTGTGGAAGTGGAGGTAGGCTCAGCAGGAGCCACTACCACGACTGGCTCTTCAGACTGGCCAATTGTAGTAGTGGTTGTACCCTTGAAGCTCTTGCTCTTGGGATTGTCATCCCCCTACATGCTATACCAGAAAAAAGGAGCCTTTGCTTTGACTTTGACATCGAAGGGCTTCTTGTCCACTTTCAAGTCCCGGAAGTACATAGTGAGGGTGCTGGGGAAAGGATAGTTCCGGTCATGCTCCGCACCCACTATAGAAATGATTCTGGACATCACATTCCCCACGTTGATGGGGTACCCTGCCATGATAGAATCCACTAACACAGCCCGGGAAAGAGGAAGGGTGTTGTCATGTGTTGTGGGGTCCAACCTGCTACATACAAAAGTCTCCCACCCCCGTGCCTCAAATTTTAAACTCCTTCTCAGAATTTTAACTCCAGCAGTCAACCGGTCAGGGGTGGTACCTGGGATTGCCAGGTACTGTGCTAGCCAGGGACGAACCTCCTCACCCATTTCTAGTTTTGCCATGTACAAGGTCTCATCCTCATCATTGAGGCCAAGGTATTCATTGAGGTACTTCCCTTCAAATAACACCTTCATATTCCGAACCTTGGTCACTTTGGAGCCCTTTTTGATGTGGGCTACAATGCAATCAAACTCCTTGACCATGTGTTCATTGGCATCCACACACTCTTCTAGAAAATGTTCCCATCCCACTCTAGTCCTAAACTGTCTCTGCACGTTGGGGTTGTGGGGTAGTAGGTCTCTATCAATGAAGCTCCTCTCCGGAATCAGCTTTTTCACCGGCCACCACTCCCGAAATTTGTGGTACGCCACCTCAATAATAAATCTATCACGCCAAACCTCCGGCTTCCTAGTTCTATCAACACCCCCAACCCTTGGTTCTCCTCCTTCTGCCACTTCCTCATCTCCCCCAACTTCCTCCTCCGCACCTACTGCACCCTCTCCAGATAATGAAGTTGTAGGAGAGGTGGAGTATTCCCCACTACCTGTTGCTGAGCCCTCAGATGACTCAGAAATCACATGTGTTGGTGCTTGGGCAGTGGGTGATGGTGGAGGAGTGTATCTTAGCCTGAATCTCTCCGACTAGTCTTCGACATATTCTGGCACGGATTCCGAAGAAATGTCCTTTGATGGTTCATACTCACTTCCCGAGGAATGGGAGCCAGCTCTATCAGCAGCTTTTATTAGTTTTCTGGTCCTTTTTATGCTTTCCCGAGCTTGGGAGTGAGTTTTATCATCTTCTTTTTTCCTCCCCGGGAGGATTCTCCTCTGTTTGGTTGTTTACCACGTTGTCTCACCATTGTTACAATTCAAATAACTTGTTAGTATCAGTAGTGTCAGATAAAACAGTGTGGCAGAACAGAAGGAAATTATTGCAGACATGTTGTGGAATTGCCCAGTGCGGACCGCACAAAATGGTGTGCGGCCGCACAGTGCGGACTGCACAAAATCAACCAAGGTCCGCACAGAGGTGGGGGTTAGACTACCCACTCTCTGTATCTAGGAAGTGCGGACCGCACTAGGCCACCGCGGACCGCACAAAAACGACCGCGGTCCGCACTGACTGCCCAGTTGTGGCACTAAATTAGGGTTCCATGTATTTTGATTTTGGGTCCAATTTTTCACCTAAGTAGTGTCTCTACATGATTACCCATTGATTTTAACTATCTATGGCTATTTTAACCTAAAAATTAACAACCCTAACCTACTCTATTGAAGAAAATGAAGGAAGAAGAGAATGAAAAACAAGAAAAAAGAAAATTAAGAGAAAATTAACAAGATTGATAAACTAAAAAGCAAGTAATGGTACCAGATGTGAGAGTTAATGAAGAATATTAAGTCCAAGCGGTTGATTGTAAGCAAAAAGATGAGGCACAATTTTTTTTAGGGTTCTAAGAGTTAAAGGTGCGAAAAGGGTAAAAGGAGGCCCTCAGGCCCTATTTATAGAAAAAGGACCTGGGGCCCATTCTCACCTACCAGTGCAGACCGCACAAAATGGACCGCGATCCGCACTGCCCTGTTTAGTACAAGTTTGAGAAGGCATCGCTCTGCGGACCGCGCAAAATGGACTGCGGTCGCAGAGGACCACTGTGGACCACACTGAATGGACTGCGGCCGCGGTGGCAAACTTCAGAGAGGTCACTTCCTCACCCTCTGCCAGTGCGGTCTGCACAAAATGGTAGTGCGGCCGCACAGTCAACTTCAGAAACCTGTGCATTTTTTCAGTTATGCCCTGCACTGCATCAACTCAATCCTGTAACATCTCACAACCAGTTAGTCCAAATCAATCCTACACTATAATGAAAATCAAAGAAAACAAGAATGGAAAACACATGGGTTGCCTCCCAAGAAGCGCCTGATTTAACGTCGCGGCACGACGCAAGTTACCATTCAATCACTTGAAATGAACAACAGCCACCACATGGCTATCATCAAACTTCCCCAAGTAGTGCTTGACTCTATGCCCATTCACTCTAAAGACTTCCCCACTTTTGTTCTTCAAATCAAGAGCACCAAACGGGGTCACACACATTACTTCAAATGGTCCACTCCACTTTGATTTCAGCTTTTCCGGGAACAACCTTAGACGAGAATTGAATAAGAGCACCAAATCTCCCACCTTGAACTCCTTGCCCCGAGTGTATCTGTCATGAAGGTATTTCATTTTATCCTTATACAGGGACGGACTAGAGTAGGCATGGAACCTAAATTCATCAAGCTCATTGAGTTGCTCCATCCGAAGATTAGCAGCTATGTCCCAATCAAGATTCAACTTCTTCAAGGCCCACATGGCCTTATGCTCCAACTCCACTGGTAGATGACATGTTTTCCCAAACACCAACCGGTACGGCGACATACCAATTGGGGTCTTGTAAGTGGTCCGGTAAGCCCATAGAGCATCATCTAACTTTTTAGACCAAACGGTCCTATTGGCATTGACGGTTTTGGACAAAATGCTCTTGATTTCCCTGGTAGACACTTCAACCTGGCCACTTGCTTGAGGATGATAAGGCGTAGACACTTTGTGGTTGACACCATACTTGGAAAGCAAGGCATCAAAAGCTCTATTACAAAAATGCAATCCTCCATCACTAATAATTGCCTGAGGCGTACCAAACCTTGTGAAAATGCTCTTGTTCAGAAATGCCACCACACTCCTAGCTTCATTGTTGGGCAAGGCCACGACCACAACCCATTTTGAAACATAATCGACCGCTACAAGAATGTAGGTGTTTCCACACGAGCTAACAAAAGGGCCCATAAAATCGATACCCCATACATCAATGATATCAACTTCAAGAATGGTGTTTAGAGGCATCTCATCTTTCTTAGAAATCGCCTGCTCGTTGACATTGATCACACCTTTTTACTAGATCACTTGCATCTTTGAACAAGGTTGGCCAATAAAAACCACAACTTAGAACTTTCGAAGCCGTCCTCGCCCCTCCATGATGGCCACCATTGGGGGAGGAATGACAAGCCTCTAGGATGCTAAATTGCTCCTCCTCAGGTACACACCTTCGGATTACTCCGTCGGTGCAAATCTTGAACAAATATGGCTTGTCTTAATAGAAGTCCAGACTATCCCGTTTGAGCTTCTTCCTTTGGTTAGAAGAGAGCTCACACGGGATGATGCCAGTCACAAGGAAATTAGCAATGTGCGCAAACCATGGCATATCACTCATCGACACAGAAAGTAGCTGCTCATCGGGAAATGCATCATTGATCTCTAGGCCATCACACGGCCTTCCTTCCTCCTCCAAGCGGGACAAATGATTCGCCACTTGGTTTTCACTACCTTTCCGGTCCAATATCTCCAAATCAAACTCTTGAAGTAATAAGACCCATCGCATCAGTCTAGCTTTGGAGTCTTTCTTTGTCATCAAATATCTAAGAGCTGCATGATCGGTGTGCACTATGACTTTGGCCCCATAAGATACAACCGAAATTTTTCCATGGCGAACACAATAGCCATTAATTCCTTCTCTGTCACCATGTAGTTCCTTTGAGCCTCATTCATAGTATTGCTCGCATAGTACACTAGATGAAACATTTTGTTCACTCTTTGACCCAAAACTGCCCCAACCGCAACATCACTCGCGTCGCACATGAGCTCAAAAGGCAAGCTCCAATTGGTTGCGGTAATGATCGGGGTGGTGGTCAACTTATGCTTGAGAAGTTCAAAGGCTTCCATACATCTCTCATCAAACACAAACTTTGTATCCTTTTCTAGCAACTTGCAAAGAGGATTCACTACCTTCGAAAAGTCCTTGATAAATCGCCGGTAGAACCCCGCATGCCAAGAAAACTCTTCACCCCCTTGACAGAAGTGGGGGAGGAAGCCTTGAAATCACCTCTATCTTGGCTTTGTCAATTTCAATCCCATGCTTTGAAATTTTATGGCCCAACACTATGCCCTACTCAACCATGAAGTGGCATTTTCCCCAATTTAGCACAAGATTAGTGTCTTCACACCGGGCCAAAACTCTTTAAATGAATCACCAACCACACTGAAGTCGTCCATGAACACCTCTAATATATCTTCCACCATATCGGTGAAAATGGCCATCATACACCGTTGGAATGTTACCCGTGCATTGCACAACCCAAAGGGAATCCGAGAGAAAGCAAAGGTGCCATATGGACAAGTAAAGGTTGTCTTCTCCTGATCCTCCGGAGCTATCAAAATTTGAATGTACCCTGAATAACCATCCAAGAAACAATAGAAGGCACGCTCAGCAAGGTGATCTAGCATCTGGTCCAGAAAAGGCAATGGGAAGTGATCCTTGCGGGTCACTTTGTTCAGTTTGCGGTAGTCCATGCACACCCTCCATCCGGTCATTGTCCGGGTTGGAATAAGTTCATTATTAGCATTGGTCACCATGGTCATACCACCCTTCTTCGGCACACATTGCACCGTAGAAGTCTATGAGCTGTCAGAGATTGGATACACCACGCCTGCATCTAGCCACTTGATCACTTCTTTTTTCACCACTTCTTGCATTGCCTCATTGAGCCTCCTTTGATGATCCAAGGAGGGTTTTGCATCATCCTCCAGAATAATCTTGTGCATACAGAATGCGGGGCTTATTCCCCGAATGTCAGCTAGAGTCCATCCAATTGCCTTTTTCCGCTTTTTGAGCACCGCCAATGTGCCGTCAACCTGTGTATTAGTAAGACAAGAGGAAAGAATAATTGGTAAAGTTGAATTAGAACCCAAGAATTCATACCTGAGGTGTGGAGGTAGTGGCTTCAACTCCAACACCGGGGGTTCCTCAATTGAAGGCTTTGTTGGAGGCGTCATTCTTTTTCAAGATCCAAAGAAAGTTTCCTAGGCTCATAAGAATAAGAGCCCATTCCATGTAAGATATTCACGCACTCCACTCGGCCCGCATCCTCATTGACATCCAAATTCAACAATACGGCCTCCAAAGGGTCCTCAACATTGATCATTGCACTAGTATCATCAATTATCACAGCCGTGACTAAATCCACAAATGAGCACACTTCAGTACAGTTGGGCTGCTTCATTGACTTGCACACATGAAAAACTACCTTTTCATCACCCACCCTAAAAGTGAGTTCCCCTGCTTCCACATCACTAGAGCCTTCCCCGTAGCAAGGAAAGGTCTCCCTAATAAGATAGGGACCTCATAATCTACCTCACAATCCAAGATGACAAAATCAGCTGGCAAGATAAATTTGTCCACCCGGACGGGCACATCATTAACAATACCCAATGGTCGCTTCATAGATCGGTCTGCCATTTGCAATCGCATGGAAGTTGGCCTCAGAGGCCCAATACCCAAAGTCTTGAAAACAGAGAAGGGCATTAAGTTGATGCTTGCCCCAAGATCACAAAAGCCTTTGCAAAGTCTGCACTACCAATAGTGCAGGGGATGGTGAAAGCACCGGGATCCTCTAATTTCGGAGCCATTGAATATACTATAGCACTAACTTGGTGGGTCATCTTGATAGTTTCACAGTCCATTGATCTTTTCTTTGTAACCAAATCTTTCGTGAATTTAGCATAACCAGGCATTTGCTCCAAAGCCTCCACCAAAGGCACGTTGATGGATAATCTCTTCATCATGTCAATGAACTTTTTGAATTGATTCTCACTTTTCTGCTTGGCTAGCCTCTAAGGATAGGGGGAGGTGGCCTAGGCAAGGGTGCTTTGGCTTTTGGCACAACCGGCTCCGGCATGTTAATTACGTGCTCCCTAGACGGATTCACGTCACTTTGTGTTTCCACCTCGGCATCTTGAATATCAATCCTCACTTCTTCATTCACATTTTCATCAACCACATCTTCAACTACCAAAGGAACTTCATCTTCTTGTAACTCAACATCGTCATCCACAACTTGCTTTTTTTTCGAGGCATTCACATCACCGCCTCGTCCACTCCTAGTGGTCACAGCCATAACATGATTGTTTCCTCCCTTTGGGTTCACTACCGTATCACTTGGTAGAGCACCCTT
This sequence comes from Nicotiana attenuata, assembly GCF_001879085.1. Lineage (NCBI taxonomy): Eukaryota > Viridiplantae > Streptophyta > Magnoliopsida > Solanales > Solanaceae > Nicotiana > Nicotiana attenuata. The sequence goes on along the minus strand of NW_017675469.1, from coordinate 4,759 downwards.
GGGGCGTGTATTTAGAGACTGAGAGATTTGACCTAGTTGCACCTCCAAATTCCTAATTGAAGTATTGTGAGAAGCCAATTGCGCATCGGAATGCTCGGTTGTTGGTACATTGGGGGCCTTTGAAAGCCTTGCCCCTGATTTCCTTAGTTATTGTTCCACCCGCCTTGGTTGTTGTTATTTCCACCCCAATTGTTGTTGTTGCCCCAGTTTCCTTGATTGTTGAGGTTGTTATTTTGATTTCCCTAATTGTTGTTCCCTTGATGTTGATTGTTCCAATTATTATTGCCTTGTTGTTGGTTACCCCAATTGCCCTGAGATCGCCATTGTTGTTGTTGGTTGGAAGAATTTCCTTTTTGGCCTTGGTAATTATTCACATATTGCACCTCCTCATTTTGCTCATCATAGCCATCATCTTGAAATCCATTACCATCATTGTCAAATTGATCCGAATTCCCTTGGTTATGTTGACCTCTTCGCCTTCTTTGGTTCACTAGCATGTTAACTCCCTCCATAGCATTCACTTGGCGAGGATTTTGGACTTGTTGCAACTGTGCCTTTGCCAATTGGTTCATTGTTGTTGTAAGTTCTGCTATAGCCTGTCCATGGTCATGTAGTTCTTTGTGCAAATGAGTAACCGTGGGGTCACCCTGGGGCACATTGGCTCTACTTTGCCAAGCGGAGGATGTGTCAGCCAATTCATCAAGAATCTCGCAAGCTTCATCATAAGGCAGCTTCATGAAATTACCCCCAGCCAATTGGTTTACTATGCATTGATTTGTTGTATTGATGCCCCGATAGAAGGTTTGTTGTATCATTGCCTCTATCATATCATTGTTGGGGCATTCTTTCACCATAGATCTGTATCGCTCCCAAATCTCATGCAATGGTTCGTAGGCTCCTGCTTGAAGGCTAAGATCTCATCCCTTAGTGCTGCTATGTGTCCCGGTGAAAAGAATTTGGCAATGAACTTATCCACCAACTCATCCCAAGTTGTAATGGAATGGTTGGGAAGTCGCTCAAGCCAGTCCAATGCTTTTCCCCTAAGTGAATAAGGGAAAAGCCTCAATCTAAGTGCATCCTTGGACACGTTGGTTTGCTTGCTCCCCCAACAGGTATCCACGAACCACTTGAGATGTTTGTATGCATTTTGAGTGGGAGCACCGGTGAAATACCCACGTTGCTCCAATAATGTCAGCATCATATTGGTTATTTGAAAATTCCCCACCCAAATCCGGGGCGGAACAATAGCACTTGCATAGCCTTGGTTGGGAAGAACTCTGGGAGCCACTCTTGGAGGTGGCGGAGGAGGGTCTGGAATATTGTTGTCATTTGCATTGGCCTGGCGGCCTCTACGTTGTCCTTGAGGTACAAGAGGCACCTTTTCTTCTCCAATGTCATCTACCTCCTCCCCCGAATTCACATTTCCAAGAGGGTCATTAGCATTTAAAGCCATTTTGGTACCTGAAGTATTGACACACACAAATTAGCAACAAGAAGGAAAGAAGAACAAAACACAAATCTAACTAGACAGATAGCCAAAACTGTTAGCTCCCCGGCAACGGCGCCAAAAAGTGATCGCTGCCAACTCCGCACTACTAATAAGTAGCAAGAGAGGGTCGCAATAGCTTTTACCCGATTTTGGGTCGGGATCGATATCCACAGAGAGCTAGGATTGGAATCGAGTATCTATCTAGATTAGGATTGCGTATGTGTTCTTAATTACTCTTCTATTCATTTTTGGGGTTTTCTTAATAATTCTACTTTTAACAAAATACAAATTGTAAATTAAGCTAAGGGTTAAATGCTACGGGTTGTTCAAATAGAAAGGGCACTAGGGTGGTGACTACCGCCTAGGTGGTCAATTGACGAGTACTCGAATCTAAGGCACATTTGACATATTTGGGGAGTATGTTATAACCGTTGCACGAGTTTACCCACTCTACACCTCTCGGTGGTTCAGTGATTTTGCCCGAATTGGCTTTCTCAAGACCAATTGGGTATGCAATTTTGCTCAAGCAGCTAGGGTTCAATTCGGGTGTTACTCTCTCGAGGTTTAACCCTTTAATTGGGGCTATCAATCTCTTGATTATGCCCCAATTCATTGTTGGACCAATTTCGGAGACTTAGGCTCTCTTTCTCAAGAAGAGCTTAAGTCAACTCAACACAAACTAGTGTTTGCAACCACTAATTTGGAAATTAACCATGAAATTGGCCCAAATAACAAACACCCATAGTCAAATTAGCCTTAAAATACAAGACCCGTCAATTACCCACACTAGGGTTGAGCCACAACCCTAGCTATGGGGTCAAGATACTCATATTCAAAGAAGAAAAATAAGAAATAGATGAAGATGAACACATATTAATTAATTGTTAAGCTAAATACAAGGATTCAATGATGAAAAGTAAGTAAAAATGCCCAAAATGGCTAAGAAAAGTCGACCCACGAGCGCAGCTTAAGTATTACAATATCTGATACCCTAAAAATGGAAAAAGAATCTATTTATACTAAGCTGAAAAATTTGGACAAAATTGCCCCTGCGGGGTTAGTGCAGACCGCACAAAATGGACCGCGGTCCGCACTGGGCTCTTGACTTCAGAATTCTTGCTCTCTGAACTTGGGCTCCGCGGACCATACAGAATGGACTGCGGCCGCGGAGGCTTCTAGTGCGGTCCGCACAAAGTTGATCGCGGACCGTGGAGGCTTCAAAACTTGAAAAATCATCCTCTCTGAATCTTGGCACCGCGGACCGCAGAGAATGGACTGCGGCCGCATTGCCATCAGTGCGGATGGCACAAAATGGTGTGCGGTCGCACTGCCTTGATGCCTGAAATTCAACTCTCTGAATCTCCCAGTGCGGACCGCACAAAGTGGTGTGCGGCCGCACTGGGCCTGTTCTGCCTGAGCTTGCCTTGTCTTTGGCACTTGTGCAAGTTTCACTCCTTTTGAGCCGATCTTTGACATTTTGTTACTTTGTTGATCAAACCTGCAATCAAGCACAACTTGTAAGCCTTTTGGGACTATTTTGTATGACTATTTGATCAAAGCATAAGCAAGAAGGAGTATAAAATGCGTCAAAATCCCTAGTTATCAATGGGACTAAGCCCTTTCCCGCATCCTGCATGAGACTAAGCTCTATCTCCATCTGCATGAGGCTAAGCCCTGCCTCCATTCTGCATAAGGCTAAACACTGCCTTCCATTTGCATGGACTAAGCCCTGTCCCTCATTGCATAAATGTTTCTCTACTCCGGTACTATCTATTTGCTCTTCTATCGGGCTAAACTCTGCCCTCCTTTTCGTAAGACTAAGCCTTGTCTTGTCAACATCTTATTGTTACATCTCATGGGCTGAAACATCGCCAATCTATCCAAAGGCGTCATAGTCTAAAGGCATCATCCTCATAGCCGGAAGACACCATGCCATGGCCTGAGGATCTCTCAAATTTGCAAATCATTATTCAAAGGCGTCATGGTTCGGAGGCACCATATTCATGGCCTGAGAACATCATTTCATGGCCTGCAAATCCCTTACTGAACAATTCATGGCCCAGGACATCATGTTCTGAGGACGTCATCTTTAATCGTCCGAAGACAACTTTCATGGTCCAAAAGGTAATCTGCATCATGTTTAAATTTTTGCACAAATACATGTTTGTAGTATCTCTTTATCTGCAGGTGACCAGTAAGCAACCGCTATCCCAGCAGGAGCAACCTCGTTCCAGTTCCTTCAACTATCTCAAACTTAACCATAACCATTCTTTCACCTATCCCGAAATCTCATGTCCATTCTTGTAATGACTTCATCGGTATATTCCGCCGATGGATCAGGAACTACACATGACCTGATTCCTGTAAAACCAGGGATATGTAGACAGCTCAAAGACTAGAGTCCGGCTTCTATCTTTCAGAACATCCCATTCGGTCAAAATTGGCCATCATTTCTTTACCCGAAAACTCTTTCATCCTTCCCGGGTAAAGAGGGGCAGCTGTTGATACCCAATTTTCCTTATAATATTTTTGAAATGCATATATACTTTTAAAACTATGCATTAGCATCAATTGGTATTTTTCCATAATTTTACATTTTTAAATTAATTTATCTCAGTATTTTATTCATACAAATAATTACAAATTGCATCACAAATGTTTTAAAACATTTCTTGATTTAATATTATTATTTATGGTCCTATTAAATCCAAACTATTTCATAAATGGCAAAATTGGCACCTTTTGGTTATAATTGCAATAACTTTGCAATTATAGCCCATGCATACATTTCTGGTATTATTTTACCAGAAACTAGTCCTCCGTATTTTTGAATACTAAATAACTATTTTTAAAACATTCCCATGCATGAAAAATCATTTTTACAATTAGTAATTATTTTACAAATTATTTTTTAATCAATTGTTTGGGGTATTTAACAAATAGCCTCTTTTATTTCAATTTTAACCTAAAATCTACCAGCCCAGAACCCCCTTTATATTAAACTAAAACCAGCCCAAAACCCTTTAGGCCCAATCCGTACTCACCCGACCCAAACCCCTTGGCCAATCCTGGCCGTTGATCACTTTGATCAAACGGTCAGGATATTTCCTACCATAATTAAACCTACCTACACCCCCCAAATCCTAATCATTCTCCCACCAGACCCCGCCTATCACCTGTTCCCTCGTCTCTCAAATGCTCTCTAACTCTAACCATAATTCACCCTCGCCGTCACTCACCTACTGCCCTCCTATGGTGGTTCTTCACCAC
>NW_017675468.1:55616-66657 GCF_001879085.1 Nicotiana attenuata | reverse complement strand
AAGTATGGAAATGCTAAATCAAAAGAATTAAAGCTAAAACGTTTTTACTTGGTAGAGAAGGATGCTGGAAAACATTTTACCTTTAATTCTTTTTAATTAGCATTTCCGTACTTTTAGTCAGTCAAATCATTGTCTGAATCCGAAGAAATATCACCAATATCCCACTAAGCTTGTACGGATCAGACTTGGAAGAAAGTTAAGAACAAAACTTCCTATAATCTCTGTCATCATAGAGTCTTATGATCCCCGTTTTATGGGAACTGCCATGACCAACGGAAAACATTCCATCACCATCAACCTTGTCACTCCCAATTAAAATCCTTTTCCTCTTGGAAATTGATGTATAGAATTCCTCTATTACCTCTTCTTTTATCTACTTAGGAAATGTTAAACTCCTACCTACACCATAACTATTTGAAACACATGTTCTTGCCTTCTCATAATCGTTGTCGCTAATGAAAAGAACAATTAAAAGCACATTCTGCCAGGTACTGTGTCTTAGTTATTCTTGGTGGAAGTTCCATTGCATGTCTAATATTACCATCAACCCCTTCTACAAAATCCTCCCGCAATCTAAAATTCCAATACATAAACCAAAATTTTAATTCATATCTAAAGGTTCAACTCATATCCAAAAAAAATTCAATTTATAATCTAAAATTCCAATTCATAAACAAAATTTCCAATTCATATCCTAAAGGTTCAAGTCATATCCTAAAGGTTCTAGTCATATCCTAAAATTTCAAGTCATATCCTAAAAGTTCATATCCTAAAGGTTCAACTCATATCCACAAAAGTTCAAGTCATATCCTGAAATTTTAATTTATAATCTAAAATTCCAATACATAAACCAAAATTTCAATTCATATCCTAAAGGTTCAACTCATATCCACAAAAGTTCAAGTCATATCCTAAAATTTTAATTTATAAACTAAAATTCCAATACATAAACCAAAATCTCATTTCATAAACTAAAAGTCCAATTTATATCCTAAAGGTTTAACTCATATCCACAAAAGTTCAAGTCATATCCTGAAATTTCAATTTATAATCTAAAATTCCAATACATAAACCAAAATTTCAATTCATATCCTAAAGGTTCAACTCATATCCACAAAAGTTCAAGTCATATCCTAAAATTTTAATTTATAAACTAAAATTCCAATACATAAACCAAAATCTCAATTCATAAACTAAAAGTCCAATTCATATCCTAAAGGTTCAACTCATATCCACAAAAATTCAAGTCATATTCTGAAATTTCAATTTATAATCTAAACTTCCAATACATAAACCAAAATTTCAATTCATATCCTAACGATTCAACTCATATCCATAAAAGTTCAAGTCATATCCTAAAATTTCAATATATAAACTAAAATTTCAATACATAAACCAAAATCTCAATTCATAAACTAAAAGTCCAATTCATATCCTAAAGGTTCAACTCGTATCCACAAAATTTCAAGTCATATCCTGAAATTTCAATTTATAATCTAAAATTCCAATACATAAACCAAAATTTCAATTCATATCCTAAAGGTTCAACTCATTGTAACGACCCGACCGGTCGTTTCGAGTTCTAGCGCTCCGTTCAGCAGTCGGAGGCCATGAACAACTTCATTTCGGGTATTATGACTTGTACGCGTGGTCGAAATCGAATTTCGGGAAGTCCAGAGTTGATCTAGGAAGATAATTCTCATTTCGGAAGCTTAAAGTTGGGAGAATGAACTAAGATTGGAATTTTGAGTAAACGACCTCAGAATCAGGATCTGAAGGTTTCAGCAGGTTCGTATGATGATTTCGGACTTGGGCGTATGCCCGGTTCGGGTTTTGGATAACCCGGGAGCGTTTTGGCGCCTATTGTGGAAGTTAACATTTTAGAAGGAATTTCATAAGTTTGGTCTGAAGTGCATTTCAGAGTTATCGATGTTGTTTGGAATTCCGAGACTGGGAGTAGTTTCGTATGGTGATTCTGGAGTTGGGGGCGCGATCGGAAGTGAATTCGGAGGTCCGTAGGTCATTTTGAATCCATTTGGCTAAAGATAGAAATTTGAAGGTTTTTGGGAAGTTTGACCGGAGGTTGACTTTTTGATATAGGGGTCAGAATCCAATTCCGAAAGTTGTAGTAGGTCCGTAATGTCAAATATAATTAGTGTGCAAAATTTGAGGTCAATCGGACGTGATTTGATAGGTTTAAACATCGAAAATAGAAGTTGGAAAGTTCAAAGTTCATAAAGCTTGAATCGGAGTGTAATTCATGGTTTTAGCGTTGTTTGTTATGATTTGAGGCCTCGAGCAAGTCCGTAATGTGTTTTGGGATTGGTTGGTATGATTGGTCGGGGTCCCGGGGGCCTCGAGTGGATTCCGGGTGGTTAACGGATCGAAAATGGATTTTTTTGAGAAGGCTGGGGCTGCTGCTTCTGGTATTTCTGCTTCTGCGGATTTGGGACCGCAGAAGCGGCCCCGCAGAAGCGAAGAAGAAGCTGCAGAAGCGGACGAGGGCGAGTACAGCCAGGACCACAGAAGCGGCCCTTGATTCTCTGATGCAGAACCGCAGAAGCGGTAGGCTGACCGCAGAAGCGGAAGGCCTGGAGTGGATGGGAGCCGCAGAAGCGGCAAGCGGTCCGCAGAAGCGGACAGGGTTCCGCTGAAGCGAAAATGCTGGGCAGTAGGCATGTTTTAAAATCGTGATTGGGAGTTCATTTCTCTCATTTTTCATGGCTTGGGGCGATTTTGGCGAGCTTCAAGGAGGGGATTTTCGTCGTCAATGGCAAGGTAAGTTATCCCCATCACTTTTGAGTTAAATATATCAATTATATATGGATTTAAGCATGGAAATTAGAGTAAATATTGGGGTTTTGGTTGAAAACCTAGAAAGTTATAATCTTGGATTTTAGCCACAATTTCGAGTATGGCATTAGGAGAAAATCATATGTTTGAGTTCCTAAGGTCATGGGTAACCTTTTTCTTCGAGAAATTTCGGAATCCAGGCACGTAGGCCCGAGGGTATTTTGGTCATTTCTCTAGGCGGAGTTGGGAATCTGTATAATTTGAATTTCTAACAAGTATTTGAGCATGTTCTCATTAGTTTGTCGTTAATTGGCTAGTTTTGGTGCATTGTGCGTCGGTTCAAGCCTTCGGAAGAATGTAGAATGCCGGTTGTGAGTCTTCGGAGCGAGGTGAGTCTCCTTTCTAATCTTGTGAGGGGGAATTTACCACATAGGTGAGTTAAACTGGTTAAGTGCTCCTATTTGTGGGGGCTACGTACGCACGAGGTGACGAGAGTCCGTGCGTAGCTACTATTATGCTATTGTCCGGGTAGTCTAGGACCCAAAAGCATGTTATATTTGAATTAATTGTGAACCCATTGGTAGCTCGAATTGTTTAACTCACATCGAATTAGTAAGTAAATTTCTAAAAGGGATTAAACTTCATTTCTTAAATTGTTAAAGGAGAATTGGTTTTTATTTGAATAAATATTCCCCGATAAGTTCTTATTTGACTGATTGAGCATGTATTTTATGTGTGCCTGCGTCGCATGGATGATTCGCGAGCAGGATATGTGTTTATTTATGGAACGGGCCGAACGCCTCGGTGAGAATAGATGCATCTATGGTTCGTGCCGCTCGACCCTCGGCAGTGCGCAGTTTACATTTCTGTTGGAGCGGGCCATCGACCTCGGCATGATTTGCGCGTGTTTATCTGTTACTTAAAAATCTTAAATGTGGAATTGGACCTACGTGGCTTGATATAAACTGACAAGATAATAAAGAACAAACTTTAGAAGCCCTGGATTTATTGTTGAAGGTGTTTACCTGTTTTTTTTTTCTGGCTTCACAATCAGAACTTCTATACAAATCCATGATTTTCCTCGCTCTTATAGAATATTGCTAATTGACCTCTAGTGAGTGTCGGAGTTGGTCATCTCGTCTCTACCCCTTTCAGGATTAGGCGGGATACTCACCGAGTACACGTTGATTACGTACTCATACTACACTTCTGTGCATTTTTGTTGCACAGGTATATATACCTCTAGCAGCCTATTGGGCGTAGCAGCACGGACGACTCTGGGACTAGGTGAGCTGCATTGTTCGAGATGACCCGCGGCTAGTGTAGTTCCTTTCAGCATTTTATTATTTATTCCCTGCCCACTGTATTTCGGACAGAGGTTGTATTTTACTTTCCTTATCGATAGTTCTTCATGTACTTGTGACACCGGGTTTCTGGGATGGGTTTCAACGGATTTGTACTTATTGTTATTATTTAAATTTGAATTCAAGTAGTGAACTTTTGTTTATGAAAATGGAAGGAAAAACCTTAGATTTTCAAAAGTATTAAAAGAGGAATTAATTGATAATCTAGTTGGCTGGCCTAACAGAGGTGTCCGGTGCCACCACGACCCTTAGTGGATTTTGGATCGTGACAACATGGTATCAGAGCACTAGGTTCCCGTCAGTCTCACGAGTCATGAGCAAGTCTAGTAGAGTCTCGCGGATCGGTACGGAGATGTCTCTACTTATCCTCGGGAGGCTGCAGGACTGTTAGGAGTACTTTCCTTCTTGATTCCTTATCGTGCGATTCGATTTCATGAGAGGCTTATGCCTTTGTTTCTTTCCACTCAATCTTATGCGACGCGAAGCGCTTGATGTAAATCGAAAATCGAAGAACCGTAATGGTACTGCAGATGTGATACGGGGTGTTTCTCCCGGTGTAGCTGATCAGATTATTGTCGTCGCTTGATGGAGTAATATTTTATTGTTTCAGCCCAGTAGCGGTAATTTTGAGGGCTTTTGAGGCTAGGCACAAGTTGCCGCAATGCTTATGAATGACTATTCTGCAGTAGTAATATGATGGTAGGGTGTTGCCCACGTGTTAGGGCAGTGAATGATTTCAAGGGAGGTTTACTCAGTACATAATCGAGAGATTCAGTACGTTATTCCCGGCAGGGGGAAAGGTAATCGAACTAAGGAGGGTCGGGTGGACTGGTGGAAGTAATAAGACTTGGTAATTGCGAGCGTGGTGGAATTATTCCTCTATATTGGGGTACCGTCGTCCTAATTGGACGTATTAAGTTGTCGGTGTTATGATTTTCTACAATTCGCCTTTGAGGCAAGGTATTGTGAAATAGTATCGGAGATACAACTATCAGATACCGCAAGATGCGGTGGTTCAGGATTGAATCGGTATTTCTAATGTCGACGGTTCGAGAAGGATGACTTTCGGAAAGGTTTGGAGTTAGTAGCAAATTGAGGATTCAAGTTCTATGAAGATGAATTTCATTAAGGCAACAACTGAGCAGCAAAAGATGAGAAGGGCCTGTGGGAAATGTCAGGCGGAGTTTTAAATTGTTAGAAGACCAGGTATATAAAGCAAAGATTAAAGTAGTCGATTAAGGGGATGAGCTCCGCCAAAGTGGGAGAGTGGCGGAGATGCATATGGTCTTGCAGTGGAAGGACCACGTACCTTAAGGAGAGTTAGAGTGATTTGGGAATATTGGTGCTTGGCTATTGGGGCCTACGGAATTTATTAGAAGTAAGAGCTATCATGCGACAGGAGATTTAATACAACGGAAAGGAGCCGCTTAAGTGAAGAAGGATGCAGCATAACTTGGAATTGGAAGGATGTTGCCGCGCATGTAGATGATGTCCACAAGGGGAAAAATGGACCTGTGCAACTGGAGTGTGAGCCCAGACCCAGGAAGGGTCATTGATGTCGTAGTAATTGTACCCTGTGCAGCAGTGTTGGAAGATGCCGGGGAGAGCCTTCTATAGGTGGGCTAGCCAAGTGAGCAGATTAGCAGTCGCATGGTTGGCGAGGCTTCTGCGAAGAATCTTATCGGGTATGTAGCGAAAGGATCGATCGTGCGAATGTGGTGGATGATTTAGAGTATAAGAAGGGGGTTTTACAGAGAGATCTCGAGAATTTTGGCGGTTGATTGTGCAAGGTTATGTCAATAAGAGATAAAAAGGACAAGTGAGTTCCAGATTGGTGAAATTATGGCTTCAAGCTAAGTGGGAGAGTCCCACCGCTTGTGATGGGGTTGCAAAGTTGATTACTTGCAAGGTTTCTGGTTATTAGTATGTTGATGGGTTATTCTAGCCACGGGAAAAGAACATAAGAGATGAATTGAGCGGAGGAATTATTAAGGATGTGCTATGGTTAGCCTTATGGGCTTATGTTCGAACTTGGGGAAGGGATTCAGAATTTATGCCTTGTATAGAAGCGGGTTTAAAAGGAAGTGATTCCGCCGGGTGCCTCGTCGAGAGGGTATTCATGTGTTATAAGATTTATGGAATTGATTATATTCGGGGCCAAGTCAGAGCGGGTGGCTCCCAGCAGCGGTCCTAGTGAAAATCCAAAAGATGAAGTATGATGTTTAATGATTTCGAGCCTATAGGTGCAGTTGAGAATCAAGCCTATGCAGCAGCTTACGAATAGAGACTCAGAACGTTCTATGATATTTTAACTTGAGATGTAACATTTGAGAGATATGAAACGGTTCGTGGGATTTGAGACAGCATGGTCTCGTGATTCGAGGTCGCTCAAGATAAGTGCAAAAGGAGTATGTTATGTGTTGGAAGGGATCAGTAATGTCTTTAAGGCAATCAAGGATAGATTGGAAAGGGTAGTTGATTGGCCATAGTTGAATTTGGCATATGGGTGTTGGCAGTCAATTTCTGCAGTGTGATCGAGTCATGTAAGTGATTTGTGATGGTACGTATTAGGCTTGTCAGCCGTTGCAAATGATGTTATTCAGAGGCCTCCTATTGTTATGGCCTGTTGTGGGGAAGCAGATTCCGGAAGGGGCTATGGTGGCTTAGACCACTACTTGGATGGTTGCATATTTTACGATTATGAGTATTCGCCCGTGCGTTGCTATGTTTCTCCTGAAGTGAGTTAAGTGAAAAGTTCTTATATGATGAAGTGTTAAAATGTTAATGTTAAAAATCATGTTCTATCGTATGTTGGCACAGTGGTGCAGTGAGTAGCACGGGAATTCAAAGTGAGGATCAAGGTTGCAGCTTGGTGCTGGTAAGGATGTCACGGGCTCGGAGGAGCAGGAAAGGAGCCTCGGCATTTAAGGTAAGTTGGCATTGTCTTCAGCGTCCCCTGAGATTGGTGCCTGGTAAAGGGGGCTTGTATCATGGTTAATGATTCTCGATCGCTTTCAGCGTTAGTGCGGTCGGTGGGTTGGAGGTAAGATCAAGTAAATTGTTATGGTAGATTGTGGGGGATGTCCCACAGGTTTCATAAATGTGGCACGTAGTCACTTGACCGATTTAAGATCTAGACCAAGTATGAGGATTGTGGTAATATCATTAATTTGAGAATTTATGTCCGGAGGGCACTCTGTTTATTGGGTTATGGACTGTGGAGGTTCGCTCCGGTTATGATGGTGGTCCTTGTGTGTTATGAGAAGAGGATAAATTAGTATGGACCTTTGAAAGGTTATTGGCTTAGTTTGGTATGATCAGGATCGACTTGAGGTCGGTGGATGGGTGTAAATGTGAATTTGGGTTCTATGTCAGGCCAGTTGTGTTCATTTCAGTAATGCGCTCCTTATGGGGTTGTCAGGGTGTTATTTCGTTGTCAGATATTCCATGTAGTGATGCATTGCGCCGTGAAAGTTGCGAGACAGCTTGAGAAAAAAATAGGTAAACACCTTCAACAAATAAATCCAGGGCTTCTAAGTTTTGTTCTTTATTATCTTAAGGACAGTGTATATCAAAGCCACGTAGGGCAATTCCACATTTAAGATTTTCAAGTAACAGATAAAACACGCGCAAATTCATGCGAGGGTCGCCCGCTCCAACAGAAAATGTAAACTGTGCATGCCGAGGTCGAGCGGCACGAACATAGATGCTCTATTCTCACCGACGCGTTTCGGCCCGTTCCATAAATAAACACATATCCGCTCACGAATCAATCCATGCGACGCAAGGCACACATAAAAAAACATGCTTCAAATCAGTCCAAAATAAGAACTATCGGGGAATATTTATTCAAATAAAAAACCAATTCTCCTTTAAACAATTTAAGAATGAAGTTTAATCCCTTTAGAAATTTACTTACTAATTCGATGTGAGTAAACAATTCGAGCTACCAAGGGTTCACAATTAATTCAAATATAACATGCTTTTGGGTCCTAAGACTACCCGGACAATAGCATAATAGTAGCTTACGCACGGACTCTCGTCACCTCGTGCTCGTAGCCCCCACAAATAGGAAAGCACTTAACCAGTTTAACTCAACCTGATGTAGATTCCCCCTCACAAGATAGAAAGGGAGATCACCTCGGCTCCGAAGACCCACAACCGGTTCTACAATTCATTACGTAAGGCTTGAAACCGAACGCACAATGCCACCAAAACTAGCCAATTAACGACAAACTAATGAGAACATGCTCAAATACTGCTTAGAAATTCAAAATTATACAGATTCCAACTCCGCTAGGAAAATGACCAAAATACCCTGGGCCTTTACGTGCCTGGAATTCCGAAAATTTCTCGAAGAAAAAGGTAACCCAGACCTTAGGAACTCAAACATATGATTTTCTCCTAATTCATACTCGAAATTGTTGGCTTTAAAAATCCAAGATTATAACTTTCTAGGTTTTCCAACCAAAAAACCGCCAATATTTACTCTAATTTCCAATGCTTAAATCCATATATAGATTTGATATAATTAAACTCAAAAGTGATGGGATAACTTACCTTGCATTGGACGACCCCTCCTTGAAGCTCTCCAAATCGCCCCAAGCTACATGAAAAAATGAGAGAAATTGAACTTCCAATCACGATTTAAAAGCTACTGCCCGCATTTTCCGCTTCATGGGACCCTGTCCCGTTCCGCGGTCCCGCTTCTGCGGGACCGCTCGCCGCACTTCTGCGGCTCCCATCCACTCCAGGCCTTCGCTTTCTGGGTCAGCCCTACCGCTTCTGCGTGTCCGCATCAGCGGATCAAGGGCCGCTTCTGCGGTCCTGGCTTGTACTCGCACCTCGTCCGCTTCTGCGGCTTCTTCTTCACTTCTGCGGGGCCGCTTCTGATGGTCCCAAACTGCAGAGCAGAAATACCAGAAGTCAGCAGCCCCAGCCTTCTCAAAAAAATCCATTTTCGATCCGGTTAACTCACCCGGAATCCAACCGAGGTCCCCGGGACCCCGCCATTCATACCAACCATCCCAAAACACCATTACGGACTTGCTCGAGCCTCAAATGATAACAAACAACGCTAAAACCGTGAATTACACTCTCGAATCAAGCTTTAATTGAACTTTGAACTTTTCCAATTCTATTCCGATGTTTAAAACCTATCAAATCACGTCCGAGTTGACCTCAAATTTTGCACACTAATCATATTTGACATTAGGGGACCTACTCAACTTTCGGAATTGGATTCCGACCCGATATCAAAAAGTCAACCTCCGGTCAAACTTCCCAAAACTTCAAATTCTATCTTTAGCCAAATTGCTTCAAAATGACCTACGGACCTCCGAATTCACTTCCGATGCGCCCACTAACTTCCAGAATCACCATACGAAACTACTCCAGTCTCGAATTCCAAACGGACATCGATAACCCTGAAATGCACTTCAAGCCAACTTTATGAAATTCTTCTTAAATGTTAACTTTCCACAATTAAGGCGCCAAACACGCTCCCGCGTTATCCAAAATCCCGAACCGGGCATCGCCAAAGTCCGAAATCATCATACGAACCTGCTGAACCTTCAGATCGTGATTCCGAGGTCGTTTACTCAAAATTCCAATATTAGTTATTCTCCCAACTTTAAGCTTCCGAAATGAGAATTCTCTTCCAAATATCAACTCTGGACTTCCAAAATTCAATTTTCGACCATCCGTAACAGTCATAATACCCGAAATGAAGCTGTTCATGCGCCTCGACTGCTGAAACGGAGCGCTGTACTTCAAAACGACCATTTCGGGTCGTTACATCTTCCCACTTAAACAATAACGTTCGTCCTCGGAACGTGCTGAGAACTATACTGAAGTAGTTCTGAAATTGATGTTTAATTCTCATGCACTCCCCATGCTACCACAACTATTAGGCTGAGCACATTGCGCTCGATAAAATTCTAAAGAGATCCCCTTTTATTCAAGCAAAATAAGCCTTAGATCCCGATTTCCAACATGCCCGGATCCTATGCAGGCCTAGTTTCACATACGATCACCATATCAATCACCACACGCCGTAGCTCAACCGATTGCACATAACTTTGTTGAATTCACACTTTCCCTCATTTACTCAACCGGATCACGATAACCTTTTTGTTTCAACTTAGTCGAACCACAAATCTTGGTCTTCCTATTGAACCCCATAACATAAAACAGGTCTTACTCCCCACTTCTTACAACACCGCACACAACGGAAGAGTGTTGAAAGGAAATTCATAATCACTGCCGAAGTCAATCAATCATTTGAGTCTATACTTTCTGGAAAGAACATTACCATATCTGAAACAAGTGGAGAATTTTGCTCCTTAACATACTCTATATAGTCAGATTTGCACTGATCCTGATTCCAGGGCTTCACCTCAAACCTAGTACTTAAATGCTCAGGCCATAAGCCAACCGCGGACATAATCAAAGTCTCATGTGATACCACAATGTAGCCAATAGGCTTTCTATTTCAAAATGCGATACAAAAAAAAAATGACTCTGAAAGGAATTATTAACATCCCGCACTAATACGGACTTCGCCTTAGAAAATAGGAAACAGAGCACAATACAAAAGATTATGGGAAACTATATGAACATTACGCTGTTTGCGGCGCGCAAACCCGATCCAAACACATAACCATGCGGGTGCCAACCGATCCAAATAACATACCCATGCGGCGTGCCAACCGATCCACCGTTAGAACTCACATAAGGAGATATACATCGAGCTAACTTTTGCTCATTTTCTACGCTACAAATATCGGTCATAAGGCACGCACGTCATAATCCATTCCCTGAGGGACATATAGGTCATAAGCTTACAAAAACTCAAGCACAACTAGGGTGCGAATATACAGATG
>NW_017675468.1:8034-55591 GCF_001879085.1 Nicotiana attenuata | reverse complement strand
TTTTTCTGGCTTCACAATCAGAATTTCTATACAAATCCATGATTTTCCTCGCTCTTATAGAATATTGCTAATTGACCTCTAGTGAGTGTCGGAGTTGGCCATCTCGTCTCTACTCCTTCGGGATTAAGCGGGATACTCACTGAGTACACGTTGATTACGTACTCATACTACACTTCTGTGCATTTTTGTTGCACAGGTATATATACCTCTAGCAGCCTATTGGGCGTAGCAGCACGGACGACTCTGGGACTAGGTGAGCTGCATTGTTCGAGACGACCCGCGGCCAGTGTAGTTCCTTTCAGCATTTTATTATTTATTCCCTGCCCACTGTATTTCGGACAGAGGTTGTATTTTACTTTCCTTATCGATAGTTGCTCATGTACTTGTGACACCGGGTTTCTGGGATGGGTTTCAACGGATTTGTACTAATTGTTATTATTTAAATTTAAATTCAAGTAGTGAACTTTTGTTTATGAAAATGGAAGGAAAAACCTTAGATTTTTACATAATTTAAATAAGAAAATATTTAATAAAAAAGATTTAGTTAATTTTAAAAGTCCTAAAAATTAGAAATATAATGAAATGCCAAATTTGTGTAATGTGAAATCTAATTTTTAAGGGTAAAAAAGGTGAACGACATTTCGCTAAGGGTCTTTGTGCTTTTAATAAATATTACTAGTTACTATGTACGTGCGTTGCACGTAAATTTTTAGTCAGAACTTTTATGTGAAAAAATAACTAACTAAATTTAGTAACAAATTATTTACAGGATGAAATGATCATTGTAAAATAATTAACATGATAAAAATACATCAATCATTTAAATACTAAAAATATACTTGAATTCAAAATTGTCACGACCCAAAATCCACTAAGGGTCGTGGTGGCGCCGGACACCGTTATCAGGCCAGCCAACTCAAATACTTTAAGTTAGTCTCGTTTTAACACTTTTGAAATATAGGATTTTTCCTTCATTATTTGGAAATTTTAAAGAATATATTTTCAAATCAAATTTAAAGGTTAAGCAATTAATACAATACTCCAAACCATCCCAGAAACCCGGTGTCACAAGTGCGTGAGCATCTACTGATAAGAGAAATGAAATACAACATCCGCCTGGGATACAGTGGACGGAAAGTAAATACAGTACAAAGGAAGGGACTACTCTAGCTGCGGCCGTCTCGAATGATGCAGCTCACGTAGTCCCAGAATCATCCGTGCTGCTATGCCTAGTAAGCCACTGGAGTCACATATACCTGTGCAACAAAATGCACAGCAAGTGTAGTATGAGTACAAAAACAACGTGTACCCAATGAGTATCCCGCCTAATCCCGAACGGGTAGAGACGAGATGGTCAACTTTGACACTCTCTAGTGGCCAAATAATTATTCATCCTTAATAAATATATAAAACAGTGGATTTATTTTATAAACATGATTTTAATCCAAATAGAGGAAACAAGTAAACACATAATTCTTTCATAGGAATTTTCCATAGGTCCTCTTCATTATTAACAAATAAATCTCGAGCCAGGGTGAGGCAGTGACAACTTAAATAAGTTCAGGACAGCAGCACAAACATGCGCAAATCATGCCGAGGTCGACGGCCCGCTCCAACAGAAATGTAAATTGTGCACTGCCGAGGGTCGAGCGGCCCGTACCATAGATGCATCTATTTAATCTGCCGAGACGTTCGGCCCGTTCCAGAAATAAACACATACCCTGCTCGCGAATCATGCATGCGACGCAGGTACACATAAGAATACATGCTCAATCAGTCAAATAAGAGCTTATCGGGGAATATTTATTCAAATAAAATCAATTCTCCTTTAATAATTTTAAGAAATGAATCTTAATCCCTTTGAAATTCATTTACTAATTTAATGTGATTTAGGCAATTCAAGCCATCAATGGGTTCACAAATAATCCAAGTGTAACATGCTTTTGGGTCCTAGACTACCCGGACAATAGCATAATAGTAGCTACGCACGGACTCTCGTCACCTCGTGCGTACGTAGCCCTCACAAATAGGAGCACATAACCAATTTAACTCACCTATGGGGTAAATTTCCCCTCACAAGATTAGAAAGGAGACTCACCTCGCTCCGAAGATCCACAACCGGCATTCTACATTCTTCCGAAGGCTCGAACCAAAGCAAAATGCTCCAAAACTAGCCAATGGTCATACAAATCCATTAATATAAGCTCAATTAAACTTACAACCCAATTTGTAACAATTCCTAACCCCGAACGAAAATTTGACGAAAATGCCCTCGGGCCCGCGTGCCCGGAATCCAAAATTTTTCGAAGATAAATATTACCCATAGCCTCACAAACTCAAATATATAATTTTCTCTAAATTCCATACCCAAAATCGTGGTCAAATTCCAAAATACTTAATTTTTTAGGTTTCCTCACAACCCCCAAGTTTTCCTACAATTTTCCATGTCTCTAAATCCCATATATAAACCTTGTATAACTCAAATAGTAGAAATCACTTACCATCATGCTTGGTGACGGAAAATGCACTCCAAAGTGCTCCAACATCGGCTCCATGGAGAATAAAGTGAAAAATGAGCCAAAGCTTCGATTTTTAAAGAATCTCTCTTGTCTCCAGCAATTTCCGCTTCCGCGGAAAATTTTTGCTTTCCGCGTCTCGCTTTCGCAGAAAAATTTCCGCCGTTCGCGGACAAATTCCGCTTCGCGGTCCCGCTTCTGCGGAAACATTTCCGCTTCTCGCAGGTTATGACAGCAACCAACACTTTCCTCGACACGGAAAATGAGCATAACTCCCTCATACGATCTCCAAATTCGACGATTCTTTTTTGCTATGGCTCCGAAATATACGATACGGAATCTAGTTGGTTAACAATAAAAACTTAATTTGGGGCCTTCATTTTGCTTAATATGGTACCCTTTTATGTCCAATTAAACGACGGTTAAAGTATCAAACAAAGACCGCGATTACAACCCGAAACACACCGAGGCCCCCGGGACCCCGACCATCCACTAACTATCCAAAATACATTACGGCCTTGCTCGAGGCCTCAAATCAATCAAACAAGCTCTAAAATCAAGCATCACCTCCAATCCAAGCTTTATGAAACTTTAGAACTTCCAACTTCTACTTTTCCGATTATTAAACCTATGAAATCACGTCCGACTGACCTCAAATGTTGCACACAAGTCTATTCGACATTACGACCTACTCCAACTTTCGAATCGAATTCGACCCCGATATCAAAAAAGTCCACTTCCGGTCAAACTTCTCAAAAACCTTAAAATTTCTATCTTTAGCCAAATGGCTTCAAAATAACCCACGGACCTCCGAATTCACTTCCGATCGCGCTCCCAACTCCAGAATCACCGTACGGAGCTACTCCCAGTCTCCGGAATTCCAAACGGACATCGATAACGCTGAAATGCACTTCAAGCCAAACTTAAGAAATTTCTTCCAAAATGCTAACTTCCACAATAGGCGCCAAAACGCTCCCGGGTTTTCCAAAACCCGAACCGGGCATACGCCCAAGTTCGATATCATCATACGAACCTGCTAGAACCTTCAGATCCCGATTCCGAGGTCGTTTACTCAAAAATCCAATCCTAGTTCATTCTTTCAACTTTAAGCTTCTGAAATGAGAATTTTCATTTAAATTTAACTCCGATCTTTCTGAATTCCAATTCCGACCATGCGAACAAGTCACAATACCTGAATGAAGCTGCTCATGGCCTCAGACTGCTGAACGAAGCGCTAGGGCTCAAAACGACCGGTCGGATCGTTACAAAAAATAATATCGTCTTAACCTACAAAGATGATCAATTTAGTTAAGTTAGAAAATATCTAATTTATAGTGTATAAATATTCAGTGTGTTAATATCATATCTAATACTTCTTTATAGATGACGTTTTTGGTGTATATTTTCTATGACTTTGGCTTCTCTCTCTTAAAAGTGAAATATATAGTTGTCCATCTTTGAATCACCTCCAAAAAGTATTACTTTTTCTCTATTGTACTTTGACATATTTGTGAGGGTTGTCTCAATTATTTATAAAGTTATGTCGAATTTACCTTATGACGTATATAACCCGAGTAAAATTATTACTGCTTTATCGTATTCAAAGCAATAAAATATTAATTATTCACATGTTCTGATAAATCAAGTCCATGATTAAAAATTTTAGAAAAATATATATTTTAACCCAAAAATAATAGCAGATAAATATATATTTTTGTATATATGTGCATTATACATATAGTATACATATTTTATATACTTTTTGGCTAGTTAATGCAATTATTTTCGGCAAAATGATGAATTTTATATTTTGCTTGAATTTAAGCATTGTATACTCCATGGTTATTTAATAAATTGTAAAGAATTTTGTTTTTTGTACATTTTCACTCAAAATGATCACACCGCTCCTCAAATATAACCAAAAATAATAGTCATATCCATGCAAGAAAAACAATTATATGTGGCACCTATTAAGATGATTTTTTTAACATATAGTTTAACATTGTTGAGAAGATTTTTTTTATAATTTCTTGAACATATGTAAGAGTAATAAAATAAATATTATCACATGAATCACATAATTGCATCGAGTTCATGCCTTTTTACTTAAAAATATTATCGAAAATTACGAAAAAAGTATAGGATAACTTTGAAAATCATTCCATGTCATTTGAGTTAAAACAATTTTAAAACTTTTAGATATATCTCCACTATTTAAATGTGTAATATCGAGAATAATCAAGAATTACGTGGACATGAAGAATAGATACATTCAAAAAAATTATATTACTCTAATGCTCTAAAAATAACATATGTATCCCTCAACAAATCAGTAACTTAAACAATACAAATATTTATTTTGTAAAAAATAAATATTTATTAACTAGAATAAGGTAAACATGAAAAGATAGATAGTTTAAAAAAAAAACTTAAATTCATTTAAATTATTTTTAACCAATCATCACACATAATACATTGATAGTAATATTCTAAAGTATTTTGCTTTTTATTTGAATATATATTGATGTAAATCTTGAATTGGAGACAATTCATGGCACATGAGCATCTAATGAAAATAACCAATCAAAGAAAAAAATTGTTAAACTTCGATATATATGAAGCTTGGACGAACTTGTTCTAGAAAACCTAATCTAACATCCATCGATTTTCTTTGAGAAATTTGTAAAGGAATCAATTACGCATACTAAAGTAGAAAGAGATAAATTAAAGAGCACAATCTCATCTTATTATTAGAACCACTTAATTAGTATGTAAAAGAAAAATATTCATATACAGTTGCCCCTATAACTTTGTATCTTTTTAAAATAGATTTTATATTTTA
This sequence comes from Nicotiana attenuata, assembly GCF_001879085.1. Classification (NCBI taxonomy): domain Eukaryota; kingdom Viridiplantae; phylum Streptophyta; class Magnoliopsida; order Solanales; family Solanaceae; genus Nicotiana; species Nicotiana attenuata. The sequence goes on along the minus strand of NW_017675468.1, from coordinate 50,233 downwards.
AAAAATTATCATTTAATTATTTTATTATTATAAGAACTAATAGAAATTAATATTTTAAAGGGTATTAAGAATTTTCCACTTTGTTTAAAATATTAAAAATATTTTTAGAGCATATTACTAATTTTTTTTGTTTTAGTACGTGCCTTTTTTTAGTACATGCCTTGTTATAAAGAATTGTAATTAGGAACTACAATTCTTTTAGAAGACTATGAATGTACTTTTCAAATTCAAGTAGGATAAATATTGTGGGTCGGGCATATGTAGAGTTTAAATCGAAGAGAATTTCATTATTAGGTAATTTACTATTAGATCCTTAACAATGACTTGAATAATTTGACAAAAAATGAAACGAATGAAACAAAAGCGAAATGCCATAGAACAACATGCTAGTCATGTCACGTCCCAAACTACCCCCTAAACATAACTGGCACCCAACTAACATTACCCGTCGACGAATCAAATTTATGTACTCTTAATCTTTAGTATAAGCCCCGAGAGAAATACGTACAAATCCAAACGCATAAAATTTTCTAAATATAAAATAATTATCTAACTAAAACCATAATTATTTACAAAATCTAATGAACACTCAAGCAATAAATCTCTAATAATCTAAAATTCATACTAAGACCATAGAGCATCTAATAGAATAATAGAACTTTAATTGACAGACATGCAAACCCCAAAAAATTTAATAGGGTAGAATTGAAACAGTGGCCTGCACGAATAATGGGGCTCACCTCAGCGTTAGAATCCACTCAACGAACTCGTTAGCCACTAGTCTCGTCTTCAGCAATAGTATCTGCATGGACATGCAGGTAAGGAGTGATTATACGTAAATATAACCTAGTAAGATCCTCGATCCGCCACTTTAAATACTCATGGAACAAGTATGAGAAAATACAAATACACAATGAGCACAAAAATAATATACACGGTTATTCTTTCACCATATAGTTACTCCATACGATCCAAATAATTATTCAACAACATCACTATATATTACGGCAATGAAGAAATAATTTCTAACGCCCCGACACCATAGCACGAGGCTAAGCCACATCACAGATCATTTATTAAATAAATTTAGTGTTTTTATAAAATAATATGTACTTGCGGCTGGTCAAAGCTCACCGATTCTGCCAAGCACACACTCGCGCCCAACACATGGACTAGGCAGATAAAATATACTTTGAAAATGGATTTGGAAAAGCAATCATCAAAGCTTAAAGTCTCACTTACCTCGCCAACAACAAGTTCCTCAACCTTGCAACGTCTAGAACATCTACTAAGCGACATCCAATGACCTAAATCAACATGAAATATTAATTATCAATATCATTTATGCTAGTCGGGTTAAAATTCCAAAAAAAAAAAAGATCCCCTAAATTTCAAGCTTAGAGCTAAATCTCAAATATTCTACACCTCAAACCATAAATTCAAAAACTAAAATTATGTCCCAGTATTATAATACACTTTGATACTTAGTATATGATCTGCTAACCAGTCGACCAATCCTTCAGTTACACAAATATTCAAAAATTTATTCGTTTTAACAAATTATTCCTAAGCACAATGTGATAAAGCGTCTGTTTCATAAATATATGTGAGCCTATACATGAAGAGTGAAGTTCAAATTTTATTACGTGTTTATATAAATACAACTAATCAAATTTTATAAGCAAATGTCTGTCAAAAAGTCCCCAATCCAGGTTCCGAATTTGATTTTAAAATATAATTCTATACAAAAAATAATTCCATTATAGAAGAGTAAGTTTATTATTAAATATTATTTTATTCTCAAGGCCTGACCAATAAAATCATGTCTGTCATGATCACTTTTGTATCAAGCTTAATTCTTGTTAATATAATACAAAGAACCAAAAATAATATCTCTTTTAAATTAATTCAAGAAATATATCTATAGGGATAAATTTAAATATTTATCTTGCTATCACGCCGCTAACTTAATGAGTCTTTTATGTTTTGTTCCTTCTCTCCGTAATAACCAAAAGAAGAGTATCCTAGTGCCCTAATGTTTTCCTTAAACGTGGGCTACCAATTGAAAATTTGGGATGGTTGCCCAGTTGCTTACTTTAATGTCTAAAGCTCAAAACTGTCCAACTATTACATTTAACGTGTATTAGCCCACTAACAAAATAATTAGTATATTATTTCATATATCATAATAAGTTTTCTTTTACTAGCTTTGTCACGACCCAATTCTCACTATAGGTCCTGATGATGCCCAACGTCGTTACTTCGTCAACCAAGGCATGGACACCCATAGTCCAATTACCTTTCCTCCGTTGGAATTAAATGCTGAACCTCTAAACCATGAACCGAGTAATCCTCCTTTCGACTCATTCATTCTCGCGACACATAAATAGGCACTCTACCATTTACACAAATACTATGCGATAACAATGCATGAACATCGTAATACACTGTGCATAGCCTCGAAACCGTAGGCAACACTAGCACTAGGCTGAAACGATAGAGCATCCTTCCACCAGACAACGATAATAGCCTGCTCGAATACGCCAGGAGAAGCATCCTGCACCACATCTGCAGTACCACTACAACTCCTTAACGCCCAATTGATAATAGCGTTCGACATCGCATAAGAATGAGTAGGATGGAAATGAAGACATAAGCTTCAATGGGATCAAATCGTACAACGAGGAATCAAGAAGGGAAGTGCTCCTAACATCCCTGTAGCCTCTCGAAGATAAGTACAGACGTCTCCGTACCGATCTGTAAGACTCTACTGGACTCGCTCATGACTCGTGAGACCAAGTGAACCTAGAGCTCTGATACCAAGCTGTCACGACCCAATTCCCACTATAGGTTGCGGCGGCGCCCAGCGTCGCCGTCAGGCTGGCCAACGGTGAACTATCAATTCAATTATCCATTTTATTATTTTAAAATCATAAGTCTTATTAAGTAAAGAATTCAATACATTTAAAAATCATGAATACTTAAAATATTAGTAAGATATAAAATAAAAGATGATAATATCAAGCTGAACCATAAACAACCACTAGAGTATCCCAAAACATGGTGTCACAAGTGCATGGGTATTTCAGAAGGAGTACAATAATGATACAAAATCTGTCTAAAATATAAAATAGACGGGATAAAGTAAAAATTTAAGATGGAGACTCTGAGGGTTACGGTGCATAGCATAGAATACAGCTCACTATAAAGTCCCCTCACCAGCTGCGCCTACGCGCCAAGATGACCATCAAAGGAACCTGTTAGATCCTCCACATTTATTGCAGAAGTGTAGCATGAGTACGCAAATTAACGCATACCCAGTAAGTATCTAGCCTAATCCCGGAGAAGTACTAACGAGGGGACGATATCAACACTCACTAGTGGTCCAATAAATAAGATACAGGAACCATAAACAGGCATGAAATACAACATGATCAATAGAATAAGAAACAGTAATCAACATGAGCCTGTAACGAAATATCAATTTAAAATTTCCATGTAGCACATGCCATCTCAACAAATAAGAATCGTCAAATAAATATCCGATCTCCGGTCACAAGGGAATATCATATAGTTTTCAAGTCCCCAATCAAGAGGGTAATCTTGGGGGTATTCGGACTCCTAGTGATTTTTATGCACAAATTATGTCGAGGTCGTTTGGCCCGATCCATATAGTCGTGTACATATACTGTCGAGGTCGTACGGTCCGATCCATAGATACATCTCATATATACATATATTGTCGAGACGCCGATCCCCGGGAAGAGAAGAAACATATCGAGTTATGGGCTACGTGTTTGCAATATAAGAATGGGAATGTAAAGAAATCATGACTTTTTACCAATTTTCAAATATCTTGCCAACAACTCAAGGTAATGAGATTTGATCTAACATGATCTGTAATCACATTTCATTTATAAGTCTCAGGTAATTAAACTGACAAACTGAATTAAGATAACACAAATGTTGCATGATAAATTCCTAAGTCTATGTCACGCCCCAACCTCGGGGAGCGCGACCAGCGCTAAACCGAGTGGACCCGGTCGAGCAAGCTTGTTAGACACTTTCTACCCAACCTGCTTATGACCAAGAGAAGGCGTGTTTCCATTAGTTTAAACAGTAGAAGGATCATATATATACAACATTACTAATATTTCATTTTACTACATCATTGTTAAATTTCCAAAATGCATACACTCTACAATTTAGTGGAACAAGAGTCCAAAACATAACATAATCTGTCTGACCCTTCTAGCACCTATACACAACCCACATAATGTCCATGGAGCCTTTAAATATACAAAATATAGTTATGATAATGCCGGCGATAAGGTAAAAATATGAACAAGAGATACAATACATGACCCCGAGATAAAATGGGGCTCACAAAGACTGCTGAGAAGAGGATGCACCACTAGTTGCGATCAACACTGTCTGCTACGGAACCACCTAAATCCATTTAAAGATGTAGTGCCTCCGGTAAAAGGGACGTTAGTACTGTCGAATAGTACTAGTATGTAAAGCTAAAACACTATCTCAATAGAATGAACAATAAAACAAGGGGGAAAACAGTCATGAGATCAATAAGAGCTTCAAAAAATACTAAAATATCAAGTAAGGATCACATAAGTTCTCAATCAATTTCCGTCTTATTAGGTTGCGTAATCTTTAGTACCATATGCCACAATTCACAATACCACTGTGTTCTTACACGGAGTTCGATCTTGACCCAATCGGCTAGGTCATCTCATTTGAGACATCAACCATATCCACAATTTCAATCATCATTTCCAGCATAGTTACCACCATGTGTGCGGCATGGCGTCCGATCACGGCCCGATCGGCTAGGCATCTCACTTGAGACATCATCCTTTCAATCAATCATCTCACTTCATATTTCTTTCCCATATTCCAATACATTGGCACGAGCGGCCTCATTTATTAAGTCGTTCTTGGCACTTGGCCGTATATCACAATTCAAGTTTTCCTTTTACACATTCAATAATATTATCATCAGCAACACTAAGGCCTAACATGTAAGGTATTTGTACACATAAGGGAAAAACTTGGAAAAATCCTAAGCACATAGAGGCCTTTCATACAAATTGGCATAATAAACCTTTATTCAATTTGTGACATGAAGTCTTAGCCTTTATTAACACATATTCCACATTTCTAAACATATCCTCAAAAGGGCAAGATGAAATGGTAAGCATTTAGAACAAACATTGAACACATATCATTCAATATAACACATTGGAGATAGTCAATTTTAGTATGATCAATTTGGGGACTTACACCAACTACACAAACACTAGGAGCTTCGATTCTAAGAAGAAGGGGGTTTAGCCATACATGCCTCAATAGAGCTTCCTTAAATTCTATTATACTCCGGAACTCTTAGCAACATCAATCTATTTTAGGAATATAACAAGTTGAACCAAAAATTAGAAAGATGATCTAGCTCATTTGAGCACATTATCAAACACTAGGCGTGCATTATGTTTGTAAGACCCTTTTGTGAAAGTTCCATCATCCCACACCCCATTCTTTACCATGTTTAGCTCACAATCCTCCCACACTATTTCATCACACATGCATGCAAGATAACAGCTCCCTTGCCCAAGGATGATTTTGCTAATTACTCATTTTTTAGTAGAATTTCAAAATTAAGAGTTGGGGCATCGATTATTACCTTTAAGGTGAAGACTTAGTGAATTTCCTTGATAATCTTCAAGGTTTTAAGCAAGAATTGAGGAGTAACTTGATGAAGATCACTCTCTCACTCTAAGGCCCTTTGTCTCACTCTAAAGCATCATAAATATGCTCAAAATGAGCTATGGCATATGTTTTATTGACAGAGGATCGGGTTTAACAATTAGAGAAGAAGACTTTTAAAACTTGTGGTCTTAAAAGCTTAAGGGGTAAAAGCTTTGTGGGGCCATGACATTTGTGTGGTTATAAAAGCTTCTCATTAAAGTTAAAATGGGTAAAATGAAGAGTTTAAAGTTGAATTATTTCCAAATTTAGAAATGTGTCATTTATTTTGGAACAGACTAAAGGAAAGTACCTCATCTAATTTGAAACGGAGGGACTAATTTCCATGTCCAAATCCATGTATAATTCATGTATTTAATTTACAATGTGAAGAAATCACTTACCTAGCCATGGATGACGAAAAAGGTCCTTCGAAATCGCCCCAAGCTCGGCTCTCATGGAAGATTTGAGATAAAATGATCCAATACCTATTTTCACAATTTTATACCCTGCCTAGATGTGATGACCCGATAGGTTATCTAGAGTTTTGAGCCTTAATTCTGTATTTCAAAACCTCAAATATCTTATTTTAGCCTTCCTCGATTTGCGTGCATAGTCCGTTTTTTTTTCGAAAGGCTTTTATGTTAAAAATTGATAAAAATGTGAATTTGTGCTTTAAAAGTCCATTTGAATTGAGTTCGGTCAATGTTTTGAGTAGACGGACCTGTATCTGTACTTTGAAGGTCTCGGTGGGTCCATAGCGTGATCTGGTACCTGGGCGTATGCCCGGAATTGAATTCGGAGGTCCCTAACTCGAGTTATCGCTTTTTTCGAAATTTGAAGTTCAACGGTTTAATGAATTTAAAGATTTGACCAAGGTTTGACTTTATTGCAATCGGGTCCGGATATTGGTTCTGGAGCTTGGTATATGTTCATTACTATATTTATGACTTGTCTGTAAAATTGGGTGAAAAACGGAGTTGGTTTGGCGTGATTCGGACGTCCAGTTGTTAAAATAGAAATTCTTAAGTTTCATTGAAAATTTCATTTGATTTGGTGTCTGATTCTTAGTTCTAGGTGTTATTTTGGTGTTTTGATCGCCCGATCGAGTTTGTATGATGTTTTTGGACTTGTGTACATGTTATATTTGGAGTCCCGAGGGCTCGGGTGAGTTTTAGATAGGCTACGAAGTGGATTTGGATTTAGAATTCATAGCTGATGCATTGTGTTTCTGGTGTCTGTTGCAGATCTCGCATTTGCGAGCCTGGGCATGACTGGGGGGGTCCTCGCATTTGCGAACTTGAAAATTCCGCTTTTGCGAAGGCAGAGTCGCATTTGCGACTCAGCATATTATTGATGATATTCGCATTTGCAAAGAGTTGGTCTGCATTTGTGATGGCATCAGGGTTCGCTTTTGCGATAAATTGATCACAATTGTGATTACTGGGATTATGAGAAGAGTTTGCAATTGTGACATCTTTCTCGCAATTGCGATGTTCGCAATTGTGAACAAGATATCGCAATTGCGACATCTGCAACTAGGTAAATTCTGAGTTAGACGGGATTTTCCTCATTCTTTCAAACTCTCAAACCTAGAAACCTTAGAGGCAATTTTTCCAAGAACTCTTCTTCCCCAATTCGTTGTTAAGTGATTCTAACCTACTTTCTTTCAATCACCCGTTATATTTTATAAGATTTCAACCAAAAATCTTGGATTTTCATGGTGGAAATTGGGGATTTGCGTATAATTAGGGATTTTGTAAAATTGGAATTTAGACCTCAAATTGAAGTCAGATTTCGAAATAAATTGCATAATCGGGCTCGGGGTTGAATGCGTAATCGGGTTTTGGTCCGAATTTTGGATTTGCACCAAGCGGGCTCGGGAGTTGACTTTTATTGACTTTTTCACTAATGACCTATATTGAATCCCTTTCATTCGTGGGTGGCTCCTAAGGCTTATTTTGAATCGTTTGGTTGTTAAATTGCTAGATTTGACTGGTTCGGATGCTTGTTCGAAAGGCAAAGCTGTGGTTGAGCTTTGAGGCGATTTTGGAGCGAGGTAAGTGTTGAGTTTAAACTTGATTTGAGGGAATTAGGAACGCTCGGACTATGTGTTATGTGAAATTTATGTGTTGCGGCGTATATGCGAGGTGACGAGCGCTTATACGCCACCGAATTACTTGTTTTCCTTGATTTTTTGCTTTTCCTTAATTATTTCCTTCCATGCCTTCACTGTTATGTGCTTTAACTGCCTCCCATGCTTTATTTGCTACTTGTTAATCATTGTTTCTCGTGTTAAAAATGTTAGACCTTTCCATGCTTTAATGACTCGATGCTATTTGCATTAATTGACTTACTTGCACCTTTTAATTGTCATTTACTTGACTTGTCTTGCCGTGTAATATTACATATGTGAATTCCCAAGTTGGTACGAGGCTTCCTTTCTGATTTAGCTTCATATTCATCAATCGTTGAGGTTCTTGTGATTTGAGTCTTGATTTGATTGTGCTCATTGAATATTTGATACTGATATGGTAGGATCAGGTTGCACGCCGCAGCAGGTGAAATAAGGGTGGAATGATATGGTGATATAAGGGTGAATTTGTACTGATATGGTGGGATCGGATTGCACGCCGCAACATATGAAATAATGGTGGATTGATACGGTGAAATAAGGGTGAATTATGATACTGATTTTTATTATATGGTGGGATCGGGTTGCGCGCCGCAACATATATTTATTTATGATTGTTGATATTGTTACGATGGAATAAGGGAGGATTGTGTTGTACGGTGAGATCGGATTGCACGCCGCAACAATATATGTGTTTCTATTTCCTTGTGTTGTGTTGGTTTTCGGTATTTTTAATACGAAACTCTAAGGATTGGTAATTTTGACCTTCACTAGTTTTCTTTGAGGATTTAGCTATTTTCTTCATCTAACTGCCTTATTTTGCTCCGTATTTTCCTTTTCTGTCTTTATTTTATACTGCGTACAGGTTATAGTGTAAGTGACCCGCCTTAGCCTCGTCACTACTTCGTCGAGGTTAGGCTCAGCACTTACAAAGTACATGGGGTTGGTTGTACTCATACTACTCTCTGCACTTCTTGAGCAGATTTTGGAGTCGGTCCCAACGGCGGTCATTAGCGTGCTCAGGATGGCTAGCAGCGTGGAGACTTGAGGTACATCTGCTCGACGTCCGTAGCCCCTAGAGTCCCATTTTTCTTTTTATTAGTTGTGTATTTTCCCTCAGACAGCTTTATATTTTATTCAGACCCTTTATTTGTACTATTCTAGTAGCTCGTGCACTTGTGATATCGGGTCTAGGATTGTATTAGATATTTCAACTGTTATTATTTTTTGCACTACATTTTAGATTATGGCAGTTATTTCAGTTTCTTTCTTATTATACAATTTGAATTGTTGGAAATGGATAAATTGTTCTAACGTTGGCTTGCCTAGCAAGTCAAATGTTAGGCGTCATCACGATCCTGAAGGAGGGAAATTCCGGGTCGTGACTACTTGGAATCAGAGTACTAGGTTACTTAGGTCTCATGAGTCACGAGCAAGCTTAATAGAGTCTGGAGGATCGGTACGGAGACGTCTGTACTTATCTTCCGGAGGCTATGGAGTTTAGGAACAATTTCACTTCTATTCTTATCTGTCGTGCGATTTTATTCTATCATTGATGATTGAACTCTTCTGTTCTTGTTCTCTTGCAGATGGCGAGAACACATATGGCATCCTCAGCTAGACAGCAGCCAGAGCCCCCAGTGGCAGCTCCTACGAGAGGTTGAGGATGAGGCCGAGGTCGCGCCAGAGGCCGAGGCAGAGCTCAGCCTAGAGCTTGAGCAGCAGCACCAGCAGTGGAGCCTCAGGTAGATTTTAATGATCAGGTTCCAGCTCAGACTGTACCAGTTGGACTAGCTCAGGTCCCGGAGGGGTTCATCGCCACCCTAGTGCTTCAGGACGCTCTAGTCCGTTTGCTGGGCCTTATGGAGAGTGTGGTCCAGAGCATATGGCTCCCCAGTATCAGACTCTAGCAGCCTCGCCAGCTGGGGTAGTTCAGCTGGTTATTGCGGCACAAGTTGATGATAGGCCCGCCATGTCTTCTGAGGGCTTATTGAGATTAGATAAGTTTACAAAGCTCTTTCTAATTCACTTCAGTGGTGTGCCTTCTGAGGACCCACAGGATTATCTTGACCCCTGCCATGAGGTGCTGCGGAACATGGGTATAGTTGAGACCAATGGGGTCGATTTTGTTGTGTTTCAAATGACGGGTTCTGCCAAGAGATAGTGGAAGGATTATGCATCGACCAGTCCTTCTCTTACTTGGGACCAGTTCTCTCAGCTTTTTCTAGAGAAGTTCCTTCACTATCACACTGAGGGAGGATTATCGTAGGTAGTTTGAGCGTCTCCAGCAGGGCAGTATGACAGCCACTCAGTACGAGACCCGCTTTGTGGATCTAGCCCGTCATGTTCTTCTTCTACTTCCTACTGAGAGAGAAAGGGTGAGGAGGTTTATTGATGGACTCACTCACCCTATCAGGCTATAGATGGCCAAGGAGACGGGGGATGAGATTTCCTTTTAGACGGCTGCTAATGTTGCCAGACGGATCGAGATGGTTCTTACACAGGAGAGAGGGCAAGGGTCTGATAAGAGGCCTCATCATTCCGGTGGTTTCAGTGGTGCCTCATCTGGAGACAGGGGTACTTTTGGTAGGGACAATCCTCCCAGGCCATTTCAGTCAGTGCTTCAGGCATCCCACAGTGCTTCAGGGAGTCGTAGTCTTTATGTGCCTTATTCTGGGCAGCCAGCCTACAGTGCACCATCAGCTACTATCAGTGCGCCTCCGATTCAGAGTAATCACTGTGGTTATCCGGCCCGCTCAGGTCAGCCTCAGTTTTAGCAGCCACAACAGCAGGATGGATGTTTTAGTGTGGTGGTTTTGGGCATATCAGGATGATATGTCCGAGATAATTGGGCGGCAAGCCACAATAGAGTTCTTGTGCCATGATTCCAGCATTGGTTGTACCACCGCTTGCTTTGCCAGCTAGAGGCAGGGGTCAGGTAGCTAGAGGTAGAGGTTAGGCCGTTAGAGGTGGAGGTCAGGCCGCTAAAGGTGGAGGTCAGGCTGCTAGAGGTGGAGGCCACCCAGCTAGAGCCCTTTCTATGGATGTAGTTCAGAGTGGTGGGGCCCAGCCCCGATTTTATGCTCTCCCAGCCAGGACAGAGGCTGAGTCATCTGACGTTGTTATCACAGGTGTTGTTCTAGTTTGCCATAGAGATGCTTCATTTCTATTTGATTCAGGCTCTACTTCTACGTGTCATCCTATTTTGCTTTATATCTGGTTGTGCCTCGTGATTCTTTAAGTGCTCTTGTGTATATGTTCACACTTGTGGGAGATTCCATTATTGTAGATCATGTCTATCTTTTGTGTGTGGTTACTATTGGGAGTCTTGAGACTAGCATAGATCTTCTACTTCTTGATATGGTAGATTTTGATGTCATCTTGGGTATGGATTGTATGTCACCTTATCATTCTATATTGGATTGTCACGCCAAGATGGTGAACTTAGCCTTGCCAGGGTTGCCTCGTTTAGAGTGGAGGGGGACTTCTGGCCATTCTACCAACAGGGTTATCTCTTATGTGAAGGCTCGGCATATGGTCAGAAAGGGGTATCAAGCTTATTTGGCTTATGTCCGCGATTCTAGTGCGGAGGTTCCTTCCATGGATTCAGTACTGGTTGTTCGTGAGTTCCCAGAGGTGTTTCCTGCATATCTGCCAGTGTGACGACCTGGCCGGTCGTCTCATGAGTTACCGCTGCGTTTCCCCCATTTCTGCTTCTATTTGCTTTAATTATCGGTTTTATATGTGATAGGGTCGGTTGGTTCGGGTTCGAAATGGTTTTGAGAAGGTTTGAGACACTTAGTCTCTATTAAGAAAGCTTAAGTTGGAAAAGTCAACCGGATGTTGACTTATGTGTTAGATGGCTCGGATGTGAGTTCCGATGGTTCGGATAGCTTCGGGAGATGATTTGGGACTTAGGAGCGTGGTCGAAATATGTTTTTGAAGTCCGGAGTAGATTTAGGCTTGAATTGGCGAAATTGATTTTCTGGCATTTTCCGGTTGACAGGTGAGATTTTGATATAGGGGTCGGAATGGAATTCTGGAATTTGCAGTAGCTTCGTTATGTCATTTGGGATGTGTGTGCAAAATTTTAGGTCATTCAGACGTGGTTTGGTACACATTTTGATCAAAAGCGGAATGCAGAAGATTTTAGAACCTTAGGCTTGAATTCGATGTATTTTGGTGGTTTTGATGTTGTTTGTGGTGTTTTGAAGGTTGGTATAAGTTTGAATGGTTAAGACATGTTTGTGCTTTTGGTTGAGGTCTCGGGGGCCTCGGGGTGATTTCGGATGGTTGACGGAGAGTTTGAGATTTTTATGAAGCTCCAGATTTTTCTGCTTCTGGTATTTCCGCACCTGTGGATTGGGGACCGCAGGTGCGAGGGCGCATATGCAAGGGAGGAGCCGCAGAAGCGAAAAGGATCTAAGGAGGCAGAAACTGCGGATGTGGTTGGAGGACCGCACCTGCGATGGCGCAGGTGCGGATATGGGATTGCAGATGCGGGAAATGGGAATTTAAGTGAGGACCGCAGATGCGGTGGTCTTGACCGCTGAAGCGGTACCGCAGATGCGGTGGAATGAGTGCAGATGCGGAAATGCCTGGGTCAAAATGTATAAGTTATTTCCATCACGAATTTCAGAGAGTTTCACCATTTTTAGAAGCGATTTCTGGAGTTTTTGACGATTTTGAAGAGAGAATTCAAGGGGACATCATTGAGGTAAGGTTTTGGATTATGAAAACTCGTTCTTATAGTATTAATTCGCGGATTAGAGCTGTAATTAAGGGTAAAGTTAGAGAAGCTAGGGCTTAGAAACCTAGGCCTTTGATTGAGGATTTGAAAGACCATTTGTGGTCGGATTTTGGAACTTTTGATATGTATGAACTCGTGGGGAGATAAAAAATCTAATGACGTAAAATTTATCGAATTCCGAGACATGGGCCTGAGGGTCGGGTTTTGGTAATTTCAAAATATGCATGGTTTTTCGATTATATTTGAGTAGGCTTTGTCCCTTTAGAATATTTTGATAATTTCGTTCTGATTTTGGTAGATTCGGAGTATCCGGAGGCCAATTCGAAGGGCAAAGGCATTGCGAGCTAGAGTTTGGTCCGTATTGAGGTAAGTAAAGATTTTAAATGCTGTCCTGAGGGTATGAAACCCCGGACTACATAACGTTCGGCTATATTGAGGTGGCGCACACGCTAGATGACGAGCGTGGGGTCGTGCACCATTGGGGATTGTGATTTAGTCCATCCCGAATGACTGTTTTACTGCGTATTTGATAGCTAATTGTTTGATATTATTATGTTTTTGGGCTAAACGCCATATTTGGGCTTCGTGCCAACTGTTTGAACCCTTAGGGGATTTTTACTGATATTTTCCTCACTATTTGATTTCACATTTGTGCTCAGTCATTCCATATTTTACTGGTTTCAAAAACTCAGCTATGCTATTCTGTTTTAAACACCTTAAATGATATTTTTAAATATGTTTTGAGCTGAGCTCCATATTTTTACTGTTGCCCGAGGGGCTTATGAGATTCTGACTGAGTAGGGCCGTGGGCCTGCATTGTGAGGATACTTTTGGGTTGGTCTGCACGCTGCAGCAGTGATATACTGATTATGATAATGAGGCCGAGGGCCTGAGATTGTATGCCACAAGGTGGCTTGTGATTGACATGAGGCCGAGAGCCCTTTTATGATGCCACGAGATGGCTTGATATTGCGCTTGGGCCGTAAGGGGCCCCTCCCAGAGTCTGTACACCCCCAGTGAGCGCGAGTACCCATTGAGATATGAGATATAGCCCGAGGGGCTGGTATTGTTCTGTGATATTGCCCGAGGGGATGATTCTGTTGTTTACTATGCCCGAGGGGCAGTTCTTATGTGTTTTACCTTTCCTAGCTGCTCTTTCTATACTTGTTGAAACTGTTTAAGAGGTGTTTTATGAGATTTCACTGCTTAATTGTGTTTACTGATTTTATTCTGCCTCTTATAGCTTATTGTTGTGTTTAACGTGATTTTATATCGCTCAGTCTCCATTTATTGTTATTACTCACTGAATTGGAGTACTCACTTTACTCCCTGCACCATTGTGCAGATTCGGGCGCTACAGGTCCTGCTACTGAGGGTTGATAGTTCCAGCATATCTTCGGGGATTTACTAGGTAGCTGCTTGGCGATTCGCAGCCCAGTGCATTCTCCCTCTGTTTTATTCCCTTTTTGATTCAGTTATGTAGTAGTGGAGTAGACCTTCAGACTTGTAGTATGGTTTTAGATGCTCATGACTGGTGACACCCCGATGTCGGGCTGTGTTGGTTTTTAATTCCGCAACTTATACTGTTATTTTGGGATTTTATTTTTGCTAAAGACTTAGCATTTATTATTCTAATTGTTTAAAGTGAAGTGGAAGTGTGTCGGTTGGCCTTGTCTTCACGAGAGGCACCATCACGACCGGGTCCGGGTTTAGGGTCGTGACAAGTTAGTATCAGAGCCTAGGTTACATAGGTCTCATGAGTCATGAGCAGGTTTAGTAGAGTCTCGCAGATCGGTACGGAGACGTCTGTATTTGTCTTCGAGAGGCTGCAGAACCTTTAGGAAAATTCCATATTCTTGAAATTCTTGTCGTGCGAATCTGTTGATCCGAGTACTAAACTTCTGTTATTCTATTCTCTCACAGATGGTGAGGACACGAGCGACCAGTCAGGATGGACGACCACCAGTACCACCAGCTGGAGCCACTAGAGGCCGAGGACGTGGTCGAGGCCGTGGTTGGGGTAGAGGTGCAGCCCACACAGCAGCTGGGGCAGCACCTGCAGATCCACCAGCCGCCCAGTTCAAGATCAGGTCCCAATTGTGGATGCTCCAGCAGCGCCAGCTCAGGCACCAGCTGTGCCCATTGTGATTCCGGGTCTTCAGGAGACTTTGGCCCAGATATTGACAGTATGTATGAGTCTTGCTCAGGCGGTCGCGGTTTCTACTGCCGCAGCCACTTCTCGGGCAGGGGGAGGCTCCCAGACTCCCGCCGCCCACACACCTGATGTGGCGGTTCAGGGAGTGCAGACACCGGAGGCACCACTAGCCCAGTCGGTGGCAGCTGCTTAGGGTTATGTAGCTCCAGTTATGCCAGAGGACGAGCAGCGTAGATTGAAGAGGTTTGGCAGACTCCAGCCCCCTACTTTCTGTGGTGGTGAGGGCGAGGATGCCCAGGGTTTCTTAGATAGATGTCAGAGGATTCTTCGCATCGCGGGTATTCTGGAGACCAGCGGGGTTGCATTCACGACCTTTCAGTTTACCGGAGCTACCTTCACTTGGTGGAAGGCATATAAGAGGTGTAGGCCTGTTGGTTCGGCACCTCTGACTTGGCAGCAGTTCTCCGCTCTGTTTTGGAGAAGTATGTTCCACAGTCCCGTAGGGAGGGGCTGCGTAGGCAGTTCGAGCAGTTGAGATAGGGAGATATGACTGTTACTCAGTACGAGATGAGGTTCTCAGAGTTAGTTAAACATGCTATTTGGCTGGTTACTACGGAGAGAGAGAGGATCAGGAGGTTTGTTGATGGCCTTTCCTACCAGCTTCGGGTTCTCATGACTAGGGAGAGAGTGTCAGGTGCTACGTTTGAGGAGGTAGTGGATATTGCTCGCGCGATTGAGTCGGTGCGTCGCCAGGAGCGCGAGGAGAGGGAGGCCAAGAGGCCTCGTGGTCATGGTAGTTATGGGGGTGCTCCTTCGAGAGGCCAGTTCCAACACGACAGTGGCCGTCAGTTCAGGCATGCTCAGTCAGCTCGCCCAGGTTATCGTGGGGCATCATCCGGCCATGCTTCTCATGGTTCTCAGCAGGGTCATTCCTCACTCAGTGCACTTCCAGCCCAGGATTCGTCCCGTGCTCCATCGGTTCAGGATTTTTCTACGCCAGGTGCGTCTGCTAGTCATTCCGGTGCTAGGGGTTCCCATCAGTCCCCGTCTCCAGCACCCAGGAGTTGTTATGAGTGTGGAGAGATGGGTCACATGTGGAGGCAGTGCCCTCGTCATTTTAGGGGGTCATCTCAGCAGAGGGTTCAGTCATCAGCCCAGCCCCAGCCACTTCAGCACCCATCCAGCCAGCTAGGGGTGGAGGACAGTCATCTAGGGGTCGTCCTAGAGGGGGAGGTCGATCCGGTGGTGGTCAGGCCCACTTCTATGCACTTCCAGCTAGGCCTGATGCGATTGCATCAGATGCGGTGATTACAGGTATTATCCCAGTCTGCCGCAGGGATGCTTCTGTGTTATTTGACCCTGGTTCTACTTTCTCTTATGTGTCATCTTATTTTTCCCGTTATTTGGATATGCCCTGCGAGTCCCTCGTTTCTTCTGTTCATGTCTCCACGCTGGTGGGCGATACAGTTGTGGTAGACCGTGTGTACCGGTTGTGCGTTGTGTCTATTGGGGGTCTGGAGACTCGAGTGGATCTATTGTTGTTATGTATGGTGGACGTCGATGTTATTTTGGGCATGGACTGGTTATCTCCGTGCCGGGCTATTCTGGACTGTCATGCCAAGACAGTGACTTTGGCTATGCCTGGTGTGCCACGGATTGAGTGGCGAGGTTGGACCGATTATGTCCCCAACAGGGTGATATCTTTCTTGAAGGCCCAGAGTATGGTTGGGAAAGGTTGTCTTTCATATCTAGCCTTTGTGAGAGATGTCGGTGCAGAGACTCCCAGTATCGATTCTGTTCCAGTTGTAAGGGATTTTCCCGATGTATTTCCTGTAGACCTGCCGGGCATGCCACCAGACAGGGATATAGATTTTGGTATTGACCTGGTAACGGGCACTCAGCCCATTTCTGGTCCACCATATCGTATGGCACCAGCAGAGTTGAAGGAGTTAAAGGAACAACTTCAAGAACTCCTGGATAAGGGGTTCATTCATCCTAGTGTGTCACCGTGGGGTGCGCCGATTCTCTTTGTGAAGAAGAAGGATGGCACGATGAGAATGTGCATTGATTACAGGCAGTTGAACAAGGTAACAATTAAGAACAAGTATACGTTGCCTCGTATCGATGATTTATTCGACCAGCTTCAGGGAGCGAGAGTGTTCTCCAAGATTGAACTCCGCTCAGGTTATCACCAGTTGAAGATCAGGGACTCAGATATTTTTAAGACAGCTTTCAGGACCAGATATGGTCATTATGAGTTCTTGGTGATGTCTTTCAGGCTGACCAATGCCCCAGCAGCGTTCATGCATTTGATGAACAACGTGTTCCGACCATATCTCGACTCGTTTGTCATAATCTTCATTGATGATATTCTGGTGTACTCGCGTAGTCAGGAGGAGCACACAGAGCATTTGAGAGTGGCGTTGTAGAGATTGAGAGAGGTGAAGCTTTATTCAAAGTTCTCCAAATGTGAGTTCTGGCTCAGTTCAGTGGCTTTCTTGGGGCACGTGGTGTCCAGCGAGGGTATTCAAGTGGACCCAAAGAAGATAGAGGCGGTTCAGAGTTGGCCCAGACCGTCCTCAGCTACAGATATTCGTAGTTTTCTTGGTTTGGCGGGTTAGTATCGCCGGTTTGTTCAGAATTTCTCGTCTATTGCATCGCCCTTGACCAAGTTGACTCAGAAGGGTGTTTCATTTCAGTGGTCTGATGAGTGTGAGGAGAGCTTTCAGAAGCACAAGACTTCCTTGACCACAGCTCCAGTGTTAGTATCGCCATCAGCTTCAGGTTCTTATACCGTGTATTATGATGCTTCGAGAGGTTGTATTGGGTGTGTTCTGATGCAGGAGGGTAGAGTTATTGCTTATGCTTCTCGTTAGTTGAAGCCTCATGAGAAGAACTACCCTGTTCATGATTTGGAGTTGGCTGCCATTGTTCACACGTTGAAGATTTGGAGGCATTATTTGTATGGTGTGTCTTGTGAGGTGTATACTGACCATCATAGCCTCCAGCACTTGTTCAAGCAAAAGGATCTCAATTTGAGGCAGCGGAGGTGGTTGGAGTTAGTTAAGGATTATGACATTACTATCTTGTATCACCCGGGGAAGGCCAACGTAGTGGCCAACGCTTTGAGCCGAAAGGCGGTGATTATGGGGAGTTTGGCGTATATTCCAGTTGGGGAGAGACCTCTTGCAGTTGATGTTCAGGATTTGGCCAATCGGTTCGTGAGGTTGGATATTTCGGAGCCCTATTGGCTTGTGTGATTTCTCGGTCTTCCTTATATGAGCGCATCAGGGAGCGCCAGTATGATGATCCTCATTTGCTTGTCCTTAAGGACAGAGTTCAGCATGATGATGCCAAGGATGTGACTATCGGAGATGATGGGGTGTTGAGGATGCAGGGCCAGATATGTGTGCCTAATGTGGATGGGCTTCGGGAGTTGATTTTGAAGGAGGCCCATAGCTCGTGGTATTCCATTCATCCGGGTGCCGCGAAGATGTATCAGGATCTGAGACAGCATTATTGGTGGAGGAGAATGAAGAAAGACATTGTGGGATTTGTAGCTTAGTGTCTCAATTGTCAGAAAGTGAAATATGAGCATCAGAGACCGGGTGACTTGCTTCAGCGGATGGATATTCCAGAGTGGAAGTGCGAGTGGATCACTATGGACTTTGTGGTTGGACTTCCACGGACTTTGAAGAAGTTCGACGCTATTTGGGTGATTGTGGATCGACTGACCAAGTCCACACACTTCCTTCCTATCTGGATTACTTACTCTTCAGAGCGGTTGGCAGAGATATATATCCGGGAGATTGTTCGTTTGCATGGTGTCCCAGTTTCCATCATTCAGATCGGGGCACTCAGTTCACAGTTTTGGAGGTGTGTTCAGCGAGAGTTGGGTACTCAGGTTGAGTTGAGCACAACTTTTCACCCTCAAACGGACGGGCAGTCCGAGCGCACTATTCAGATATTGGAGGACATGTTACGCGCTTGTATCATTGATTTCGGAGGGTCATGGGATCATTTTCTACCGCTCGCAAAGTTTGCTTATAACAACAGCTACCAGTCGAGTATTCAGATGGCTCCTTATGAGGCCTTGTATGAGAGGCGGTATAGATCTCCAGTTGGTTGGTTTGAGCTGGGCGAGGCCAGGCTATTGGGTACAAATTTAGTACAGGATGCTTTAGACAAGGTGAAGGTGATTCAGGAGAGGCTTCATACAGCGCAGTCCAGACAAAAGAGCTACGCTGACAGGAAGGTTCGGGATGTGTCCTACATGGTTGGTGAGAAGGTTCTGTTGAAGGTTTCACCCATGAAGGGTGTTATGAGATTTGGAAAGAAGGGTAAATTGAGTCCGCGGTTCATTGGGCCTTTTAAGGTACTTCAGAGGATTGGGGAGGTGGCTTATGAGCTTGCTTTGCCACCCAGCTTGTCGAGTGTGCCCCCGGTGTTTCATGCTTCTATGCTCCGGAAGTATATTGGGGATCCGTCTCATGTTCTGGATTTCAGCACGGTTCAGCTAGAGGGTGATCTGACTTATGATGTGGAGCAAGCAGCTATTTTGGAGCATCAGGTTCGAAAGTTGAGATCAAAAGATATAGCTTCAGTGAAAGTGTAGTGGAGAGGTCGGCCCGTGGAGGAGGCTACTTGGGAGACCGGGCGGGAAATGCGGAACAGATATCCTCACCTATTTGAGGCTTCAGGTATGTTTCTAAACAAGTTCGCGACGAACGTTTGTTTAAGAGGGGGAGGATGTGACGACCCGACCGGTCGTCTCATGAGTTACCGCTCTGTTTCCCCCATTTCTACTTCTATTTTCTTAAATTATCGGTTTTATATGTGATCAGGTTGGTTGGTTCGGGTTCGGAAAGATTTTGAGAAGGTTTGGGACACTTAGTCTCTTTTAAGAAAGCTTAAGTTGGAAAAGTCAACCGGATGTTGACTAATGTGTTAGAGAGCTCGGATGTGAGTTCCGATGGTTCGGATAGCTTCGGGAGATGATTTCGGACTTAGGAGCGTGATCGAAATGTGTTTTTGAGGTCCGGAGTAGATTTAGGCTTGAATTGGCGAAATTGAGTTTCTAGCGTTTTCCGGTTGATAGGTGAGATTTTTATATAGGGGTCGGAATGGAATTTCAGAAGTTGCAGTAGCTTCATTATGTCATTTAGGATGTGTGTGCAAAATTTCAGGTCATTCGGACGTGGTTTGGTACACTTCTTGATCAAAAGCGGAATGCGGAAGATATTAGAACCTTAGGCTTGAATTCGATGTGTTTTGGTGGTTTTGATGTTGTTTGAGGTGTTTTGAAGGTTCGTATAAGTTTGAATGGTAGTATAAGACATGTTTGTGCTTTTGGTTGAGGTCCCGGGGGCCTTGGGGTGATTTCGGATGGTTGACGGAGAGTTTGAGATTTTTATAAGCTGCAGATTTTTCTGCTTCTGGTATTTCTTCACCTGCGGATTGGGGACCGCAGGTGCGAGAGCGCATATGCGAGGGAGGAGCCGCAGAAGCGGAAAGGAGCTAGGGAGGCAGAAACCGCAGATGCGGTTGGAGGACCGCACCTGCGATGGCGCAGGTGCGGATATGGGATTGCAAATGCGGGAAATGGGAATTTAAGTGAGGACCGCAGATGCGGTGGTCTTGACCGCAGATGCGGTGGAATGAGCGCAGATGCGGAAATGCCTGGGTCAGAATGTATAAGTTATTTCCTTCTCGAATTTCAGAGAGTTTCACCATTTTTAAAAGCGATTTCTGGAGTTTTAGACGATTTTGAAGAGAGAATTCAAGGGGACATCATTGAGGTAAGGTTTTGGATTATGAAAACTCGTTTTTATGGTATTAATTCGCGGATTAGAGCTGTAATTAAGGGTAAAATTAGAGAAGCTAGGGCTTAGAAAGCTAGGCCTTTGATTGAGGATTTGAAAGACCATTTGTGGTCGGATTTTGGAACTTTTGATATGTATGAACTCGTGGGGAGATAAGGAATCTAATGCCGTAAAATTTATCGAATTCCGAGACGTGGGCTTGGGGGTCGGGTTTTGGTAATTTCAGAATTTGCATGGTTTTTCAATTATATTCGAGTGGGCTTTCTCCCTTTAGCATATTTTGATGATTTCGTTCTGATTTTGGTAGATTCAGAGCATCCGGAGGCCAATTCGAAGGGCAAAGGCATTGCGAGCTAGAGTTTGGACCGTATTGAGGTGAGTAATGATTTTAAATGATGTCCTGAGGGTATGAAACCCCGGATTACACGACGTTCGGCTATATTGAGGTGATGCACACGCTAGATGATGAGTGTGGGGTCGTGCACCGTTGGGGATATTGATTTAGTCCATCCCGAATGACTATTTCACTGCGTAATTGATAGCTAATTGTTTGATATTATTATGTTTTTGGGCTAAACGCCATATTTGGGCTTCATGCCAATTGTTTGAACCCTTAGGGGATTTTCACTGATATTTTCCTCACTATTTGATTTCACATTTGTGCTCATTCATGCCATATTTTACTGGTTTCAAAAACTCAGCTATGTTATTCTGTTTTAAACACCTTAAATGATATTTTTAAAGATGTTTTGAGCTGAGCTCCATATTTTTACTGTTGCCCGAGGGGCTTATGAGATTCTGACTGAGTAGGGCCGAGGGCCTGTATTGTGAGGATACTTTTGGGTCGGGCTGCACGCCGCAGCAGTGATATACTGATTATGATAATGAGGCCGAGGGCCTGAGATTGTACGCCACAAGGTGGCTTGTGATTGACATAAGGCCGAGAGCTTGTTTATGATGCCACGAGATAGCTTGATATTGCGCTTGGGCCGTAAGGGGCCCCTCCCGGAGTCTGTACACCCCCAGTGAGCGCGGGTACCCATTGAGATATGAGATATAGCCCGAGGGGCTGGTATAGTTTTGTGATATTGCCCGAGGGGCTGATTCTGTTGTTTACTATGCCCGAGGGGCAGTTCTTATGTGTTTTACCTTTCCTAGCTGCTCTTTCTATACTTATTGAAACTGTTTAAGAGGTGTTTTATGAGATTTCACTGCTTAATTGTGTTTATTGATTTTATTCTGCCTCTTATAGCTTATTGTTGTGTTTAACGTGATTTTATATCGCTCAGTCAAATGTATTGTTATGACTCACTGAGTTGGAGTACTCACTTTACTCCCTGCACCCCTGTGTGCAGATTCGCGCGCTACAGGTCCTGCTACTGAGGGTTGATAGTTCCAGCAGATCTTCGGGGATTTACTAGGTAGCTTCTTGGCGATTCACAGCCCAGTGCATTCTCCCTCTGTTTTATTCCCTTTTTGATTCAGTTATGTAGTAGTGGAGTAGACTTTCAGACTTGTAGTATGATTTTAGATGCTCATGACTGGTGACACCCCGATGTCGGGCTGTGTTGGTTTTTAATTCTGCAACTTATACTGTTATTTTGGGATTTTATTTCTGTGAATTGGAAGTGTATCGGCTGGCCTTGTCTTCATGAGAGGCGCCGTGACGATCGGGTCTGGGGTTAGGGTCGTGACAGCCAGGGAAGACACCCGACAGAGATATTGACTTCTATATTGATTTGGCTCCAGGCACCCGGCCCATTTCTATTCCGCCATACCGTATGGCCCTGCCAGAGTTGAAAGAATTGAAGGAGCAGTTGCAAGATTTACTTGATAAGGGATTTATTAGATCTAGTGTCTCACCTTGGGGCCGCCTTTGTTGTTCATGAAGAAGAAAGATGGATCAATGAGGATGAGCAAACATTACCGGCAGTTGAACAAAGTCACCATCAAAAACAAGTATCCATTGCCGAGGATTAATGACTTATTTGATCAGCTTCAGGGTACCAAGGTGTTATCCAAAATTGATTTGAGGTCTGGCTACCATTAGTTGAAATTTAGAGCATCTGACATCCCTAAGACAGCTTTCGGACTCGGTATGGGCATTATGAGTTTCTAGTGATGTTATTTGGGCTGACAAATGCCCCAGCAGCATTTATGGATTTGATGAACCGGGTGTTCAAGCCCTATTTGGATTCCTTTGTGATTGTGTTTATTGATGATATCTTGATCTACCCTCTGCAGTCGAGAGGAGCACGAGCTACATCTTCGTATCGTACTTCAGACTTTGAGAGACAGCCAGTTATATGCCAAGTTTTCAAAGTGCGAGTTTTGGTTGGACTCGGTAACTTTCTTAGGGCATGTCGTATCGGCAGAGGCAGTTTAGAATTGGCCTAGACCCACTTCAGCTATGGAGATTTGGTGTTTCTTAGGTTTGGCGGGTTATTACCATCAGTTCGTGGAGGGGTTTTCATCCATAGCATCCCCATTGACCAGGTTGACCCAGAAGGGTGCGTCGTTTGGATGGTTAGACGAGTGTGAGGTGAGCTTTCAGAAGCTCAAGACTGCTTTGACTATGGCACCAGTGTTGGTGCTGCCCACAGGTTCAGGATCTTACACAGTGTATTGTGATACATCTCGTATTGGGCTCGGTTTGGTATTGATGTAGGATGGAAGGGTGATTGCATATGTGTCGCGGCAGTTGAAGGTTCGTGAGAAGAATTATCATGTTCATGACTTAGAGTTAGCAGCCATTCTTCATGCCCTGAATATTTGGAGGCATTATCTTTATGGCCTGTCGTGCGAGGTATTCACGGATCATCGTAGTCTACAGTATTTGTTCAAGCAAAAAGATCTCAATTTGGGTCAGAGGAGGTGGTTGGAGCTGTTGAAAGACTATGATATCACCATTTTGTATCACCCCAGAAAGGCCAATACGATGGCTGATGCCTTGAGCAGAAAAGCAATGAGTATGGGCGGTCTTGTGCATATTCCAGTTGGTGAGAGACTGCTTGCATCAGATGTTCTGGCTTTGGCCAATCAGTTCGTAAGGTTGGATGTTTCAGAGCCCAGTCGTATTCTAGCTTGTATAGTCGCTCGGTCTTCCTTGTACGAGCGCATCAGAGAGCGGCGGTATGATGAACATCATTTGCTTGTCCTTAGGGACACGGTGCGGCATGATGGTGCCAAGCAGGTTACTGTTGTAGATGATGGGGTTTTGAGGATGCAGGGTCGTATTTGTGTGCCCACAGTTCCCGGTATTCTATTCATCCGGGTGCCGCCAAGATGTATCAAGACTTGCGGAAGTATTATTGGTGGAGAAGGATGAAAAAGGATATAGTTGCATATGTAGCTCAGTGTCTAAATTGTCAGCAAGTAAAGTATGAGCATCAGAGACCTGGTGGTTTGCTTCAGAAGCCAGAGATTCCTGAGTGGAGGTGGGAGCGTATCACTATGGATTTTGTTGTTGGACTTCCACGGACCCAGAGGAAGTTTAACGTGGTATGGGTTATTGTGGGTAGGCTAACCAAGTCAGCGCATTTCATTCTTGTGGCAGTTACCTATTATTCAGAGCGGTTGGCTGAGATCTATATCCGCAAGATCGTTCGTCTCCACGGTGTGCCCGTGTCTATCAATTTTCATCGAGGTACGCAGTTCACCTCGCATTTCTGGAGGACCGTACAGCGTGAGTTGGGAACGCAGGTTGAGTTGAGCATATTATTTCATCCTCAGACGGACGGACAGTCCGAGCGCACTATTCTGATATTGAAGGATATGCTCAGCGCTTGTGTTATAGATTTCGGGGGTTATTGGGATCAGTTCTTGCCACTTGCATAGTTTGCCCACAACAACAACTACCAGTTGAGCATTCAGATGGCTCCTTATGAGGCGTTATAAGGGAGGCAGTGTCGTTCGTCAGTTGGATAGTTCGAGCCGAGGGAGTGTCACGACCCTAAAACCGACCCGGTCGTGATGGCGCCTATCGTGAAACTAGGCCAGCCGACACAACTTCCGGATTGACCATTTATCATTAAAAGTCATTTTTAAGCCTTTAATTAATCAAATATCTCATAATGTAAGTCTAAATGAATAGTGCGGAATAAATACATAAGCCTGACATCGGGGTGTCACAAGTCACGAGCATCTACTAAGGTCTGAATACAATGAAAAGTCTGAAAATCCACTAAAAACAATTATAAGGAAGACAAGAGGGAGAAGAGCAGGGCTGCGAATGTCGAGCAGCTACCTTGCTAACTCCGATGACTCTGCCACCGAGTAATCAACACCCGCTACCGGGTTCCGAAGTACCTGAATCTGCACACAAGGTGCAGGGAGTAATGTGAGTACGCCAACTCAATAAGTAATAAAAGTAAATGAAATCTGAGCAGTAAGAAAACACGTAAACCACGTCAAGATACTACAACAAATGCAGGACATTTTCAAAACAGTAAAGAAATCATTTACTTCGTAAAGCATGCTCAGTTTCGGTAAAACCTTTTAAAACAACTTTCAATAGTTTCAAACGAGTGATAAAATAATGAGTAAACATGATAGAAACATAAACAGCCCCCCGGGTAAAATATGTACCATAAACCGCCCCTTGGGCATAATATCAACAGAACCAGCCCCTCTGGCTACCTCACAATTACTCGTAATCAGCCCCTCGGGCATAACATGAATCATGAACAGCCCCTCGGGCAACAATATGAAACAACAACAGCCCCTCGGGCAATATCACATCTCACAATGGGTACCCGCGCTCACTGGGGGTGTACAGACTCTTGGAGGGGCTCCTTACAGCCCAAGCGCTAACACAAGCCACCTCGTGGCATAATAAATCAGGCCCTCGGCCTCACAATATCCTCACAACATAGACCCTCGGCCTCACTCAATCAGATCTCACTCAAGCCCCTCGGCTGACAGTAAAACAAGTACTCGGCTCAAAATCATTTATGAAATCAAAGGAGTGAATAAAACCGAGTTATGAAAACAGTAAGAACATAGTGTGACTGAGTGTAAACATTTAAACCAAAACAGTGAGGAAAAACAATAGTAAAAGCCCCTAAGGGTCCAAACAATCGGCACAAGGCCCAGACACGGCGTTTAGCCCCAAATACAATAATATTTTCCAAAATATAACAATATCAAATAGTTTCCAAGTAAAATACGCGGCTTAATAGTCGCACAGGACGGACCAAGTCGCAATCCCCAATGGTGCACAACTCCACGCTCGTCACCTAGCGTGTGCGTCACCTCAAAATAGCACAACGATGTGAAATCCGGGGTTTCATACCCTCAGGACAAACATTTACAATCATTACTTACCTCTATCCAGTCCAAACTCTAGCCCACGATGCCTTTGCCTCTCGAATCGGCCTCCGGATGCTCCAAATCTATCCAAAAACAGATTTATACCTTCAAAATATGCTAAGGGGACAAAGCCCACTCGAAAATAACCAATTTACATCAAAAATATCCCGAAATTGGCAAAACCCGACCCCCGGGTCCACGCCTCAGAATTTGACAAATTTTACATCAATAGAACCCTTATTCCGCCACGAGCTCATGCATACCAAAAGTACCAAAATCGGACCTCAAATGGCCCCTCAAATCACCGCCCAAAGCTCTCCAATTAACCAAGCCCTAACCCGCAAATTTACCACTGATTTTCCCTTATATTTCATGCTAACAATGATAAAAATCACCATAATAACGAGCTTAGGAACCAAGGACCTTACCTCAATGAATCCCTTTGAAAATCTCCCTTGAAATTGCTCCCCAAAAGCTTCACCCCGAAGCAAATATTGAGAAAAATGGCCGAAAATTGCGAAGGAAATATTTTATACTTTCTGGCCCAGGCTTTTCGCACCTGCGGTCTATTTCCGCTTCTGTGCTACCGCATCTGCGGTCAAGCGCACCGCTTCTGCGGTTTTCCACTTAAGTCCCCTTTCCGCACCTGCGACCCAGACTCCGCATCTGCGGCCCCGCAAGTGCGGCACACCTCCCGCATGTGCGTCTTTTGCTCTCTTCGCCTGACCTCCCTCTTGGCTTCATTTGCGGCTTGCCTTCCACTTCTACGGGCATCACACCTGCGGCCTCCCAACCGCAGGTGCGGTTATGACAGTAAAAATAAACTTCAGCTGCCAAACTCAACTCCAAAATCTTCCGTCAACCATCCGAAATCACCCCGAGGCCCTGGGACCTCAACCAAAAGCATGAACAAGTCATATACCACTGTCCAAACTTATACCAATCTTCAAAACACCTCAAACAAAATCGAAACACCAAATCATCATCGATTTCAAGCCTAAGAATTCCAAAAACTTCCAAATTCTGCTTTCGATAAAAAAGTCTATCAAACCTCGTCCGAATGACCTGAAATTTCGCACACACATCAAAAATGACGCAATGGACCTACTCAAATTTCCGGAATTCCATTCCGACCCCTATATCAAAATCTCACCTACCAACCGGAAAACGCCAAAATTCCAATTTCGCCAATTCAAGCTTAAACCTTCCACGAACCTCCAAAATACATTTCGATCACGCTCCTAAGAACCAAATCACCTAACGGAGCTAACCAAATCATAAAAATTCCAATCCGAGATCATATACTAACAAGTCAAAACTTGGTCAAACCTTCAAATTTTAAGCTTCAAACTGAGAACTGTTCTTCCAAATCCATTCCGATTACCCTGAAAACCAAAACCGACGATTTACATAAGTCATAATACATCATACGGGGCTAGTCATGCCCGAGAACTAGCGAGCGAAGTGCAAATGCTCGAAAAGACCGGTCGGGTCGTTACATCCTCCCCCACTTAAACATACGTTCGTCCTCGAACGTGCCCAGAGTTATTCCGAAAACCATCAAATCGCTGTGTAACCTTACCATGCGCATACCTGGGGGTGATCCCACGTCACCCTATCTCATATAGGTCCGATAACACAATGTAATTGAAATTTCACAATCCAACCTAGCCCATAAACCTTAGAACCACATTTCCACTTCTGAAATCATCTACTAGATCAGAATCTCACATCTATACTCTGAATAAGCCAGAACAAGCTGTAAAAAACAATAACTGCAACCTCAGATGCAATTGCGTGATATACCACATAGCTCAAACTCTCGTGGCGGTAACTTCTTATCACAACAGTTGCTCAGAACAACCGAATATCGATAATAAACCTCTTATCAAATAAAGCCTCATTCCACACTTCTGTATACCGCCAATGATAAATGAAACACATAGAAAGTCATACCCATTCCTCAGATCAACCATTCGTGAAACCACTTCGCCTTTGGCAAGGACCATAGCAAATTCCTGAGCCGAACATCGATATTATCCTTCCAACACGCTGAAACCGAATCCGTTTGTATTCATTCTAGATCCCATCGACCTCATCTAACCCAACACAACTACTATGGTGACATGACACATCAATACAATCTACAGCCACAACTCGTGCAATCCGCGCAACCACAAGCAACAATCCGAACGTACTCAAATCAAAAAATGACTCAAATGAGAGAGTTGTACCACAAGCTCACCAGTACCACCACACACAATGCTGAGAACCCGTCACACATCATAGAAACAGAACACACGAATCTAACCCGGAGGGTCATACCTCCACATAACTTTGCTGCAATGCGCGACTCTATCCAAACACTGGTCCACATGAAACACCTCAAGTCACTGCGCTCAAAATCGACAACCACGCACAATTTGATGTCTAGAATCAAAGCAAATCATCATAACCACGGCGAAGCAATTAACATAGAATTACACAAACCCGAAAGGACACAAACGATATGCCATCCGCCGAGCAATACCCAATACTCTTCCCGCTCGAATCCCACTGAGAGACCCCAATAAAACCGCACCACATGTGCCTATAACCAAAAAATCCTAACGCCTCGCAACACAGAAAGGTAACTCATAGATCTCCCCAGATCACTAATAAGCTCAATAACAATCGAATCAACACATCCCTCAACAATACAACTCGGAGTCAGCCAAGCCGACTCGATGTAGAACACACATCCCTATTGGCCTACCAATGAACCCCCTTATCAAGGAGTTCCTGAAGATGCTCCTTCAACTCTTTTAACTCCGCCGGTGCCATACGATACGGTGCCCGGCACCAAATCAATATCGAAATCAACAACCCTGTCCGACTACATGCCCAGTAGCAGGAAACACATCCAAATCCCTCATCACCGGAACTGAATCAATGGTAGGAGTCTCTGCACTGACATCCATCACGAAGGCCAAATAAGAAAGACAACCCTTCCCAGCCATGCACTGGGTCTTCAAAATGAAACCACCCTACTGGGAACATAATCCGTCGAACCTCGCCACTCAATCCGTGGCATTCCCAGCATAGCCAACGTCATCGTCTTAGTGTAACAGTCCATAATAACACAACACTGAGACAACTAGTCTATACCCAATATCACATCCAAAACCTAGCATACCAAGAAACAAAGGATCCAGTCGGGTCTCCAAACCTCCAATAGTTACCACACAAGACCGATATACGTGGTCCACAACTACGACCTAACCTGTTTATGAGAACTCCCAGTCTCCAAATCCGTAAAGCACGTGAATCACCATATCCGATCCTAACTCCACCGTCCGAATATACAACACACCTCTAATACCCAATCATCCCACGAGAGGTACTCCTACAATTCTCCTGTGCCACCAAGCAAACTCGAATATTAGCAGTCGATCCAACAAGAGAGTGCCACAATACTAAGGAAGTATCCTCAAGTCAAACACATCACCCTTTCTAAAATGTATACCCTCATTAAGCCCCACCAACCAGTGATCTCATTTATCTAGTCATCTGAAACTGTCCATGCTACCTAACAATTTGTGACCTACCTTTCAAAACTGAACTGTGACCTTACACATGCAAATATCAATCCTACACAACATGTCGCATATACAATACCATCCTAGGATAACCATGAGAACTTCATATCCATTCCGAGCCACAAGCAACTACGCACTCAACTAGCCAAGAACTTTCCACTGATCCCATCAAGAAGAAAATCACTATACATCCCATGCTCCTCACGCTCGTAGAAAATATACATCTCTAACCGTGGTAGAAACCATCGAGAACTCTCCGAATTCCATTTGCACAAAACTAAATCGTTAGGACTGAGTCCTTCTAATTCAACCAAGCTATGCAGGCTGATCGGGTCCAACCCTACACCACTACAAAGTGGCAAGAGTGGTCGATGCAGCTTTTACCCAAAAAGGTCGGGATCGAATCCACATGGAGCTAGAATGTTTGGGATTTGATTCCTATCTAAACTAGCAGTGTGTAGTGCTCTTGATTACACTTCCAATCATAATTGTTTGTTTGTTACTTCTAATTTTATACTAATGATGTGCGAAATTAAGCTAAGAATAAATGCTTGTAAGGTTTTCTAAATGGTTAACGAGGCACTAGGGAAGTGACTTTCTCCTAGGTGAATACTTGACGGGTTCTAAATCCTATGACAAAGTTGTTATGTTGGGGAGTGCGATATAGCCAATGCACGAAACTACTACTCTATACCTCTCGGTAGCTTGAGTGGCTTTGCCATAATTGACTTTCTCAAGACTAATTGGGTGTCAAAATTGTGCAAGCAATATAGGCTCAAGTCAGGTATTACTATCTCTAGGTTTAACCCTTTAATTGGGACTATCAATCTCTTGAATGCACCCCAATTCCTTGTTGGACTGATTTTCCTAGACTCAAGATCTCTTTCTCAAGAAGAGCCCAAATCAAAAAGGCACAAATTAGTGTTTGCAACCACTAATTCAACATGGAAAACACAAATCAGTCCAAATATCAACCACCCATAAACATCTAAGCCTTAAAACAAAAGACCCATCAAAATACTCACACTATGGTTGAGCCACGACCCTAGCTAATAGGTCTAGCTACTCATAATAATAGAAGAAATCAGATATTTAGATGAAGAATAACCCATATAATATTATTACAAGTTATGATTAAAAGATTCAATGTTGAACTAGCTACAAAATTACTCAAAATAGGTCCAAAACGGCCTTCACGTGCTCAGTTATAGATAAGATACCCTAAAAATCTTAAAAAAGAAGTATTTATACAAGGCCGAATTTTCTGGGCAAAAATACCCCTGGCGGAGGTATCCCGGTCCGCAAGAAATGGACTGCGGCCGCGATGGGGCTTTTAGCTTCAATTCTCTGTTCTCTGAATCCAGCCACCGCGGTCCGTAATAAATGGACCGCGGCCGTGGTGGCTTCACCACGGACCGCAAGAAATGGAGTGCGGCTGCGATGTCTTGAATCTTCCAAACTTCACATTCTCTGAATCCCTTCTCCGCGGACCGCAACAAATGGAATGCGGCCGCGATGAGGCTACCGTGGCCGCGAAGAATCAACCGCGGACCGCGTTGCTTGAACTTCCAAAATAGCATCCTCTCTGATCTTTGCCACCGCGGACCGCAACAAATGTACTGCGGTCGCGGTGGGTCCATTGCTGCCGCGGTGGATTTACTGTTGTCGCAGTGCTTTGACTTGTTCTTGGCACTTATGCAGGGTTCACTCCTTTTTGAGCTGGTTTTGACTTCCTTGTCACTTTTTGACCAAACACTGCAAACAAGCACAACATGTAAGCTTTCGGATTACTTGTATACATTTTTAATCCAAAACTCAAGCAAAAAGGAGTATGAAATAGACTAGAATGCCTAGTTATCAACTCCCCCAAACTTAAGCTCTTGCTTGTCCTCAAGAAAACAAAGTAAGTCCCACCTCCTTAAGAATAAAACTAAGAAAATTCAGCTGACCTAAAGTGACCTCATCTAGCATCAATTGGAATTAACAATTGCCCTTAATTCAAATGAATCACTAACAACATTCAACCTTTTAAACACCATGGTTTTAGTGCGACACAAAAGCATCAAGAATTGACTCAACTCATCAAGGAAACTCTTTCTATTACTTTGGTCATTTTGGAACCCAAACTCATACTCCTCACTCTTCCTTAAGCAAGACCTCACTTTTAGATTGTAGCACTCAGAACGAGGATTGTGGAAAACACACTAATCTCTCTCAGTGAAAGGTCACAAGTCCGGCTCTAAGTACCATAAGCTTGCCCCTTATGTGAGTCACCACTAATGTAAGCTTCATTCAACTCAATATCATATAGGGCTTTTGTGGGGGTACAATGAAGGCTTTTGGTTCATGGTAGGAAATATTTGATCTAAGTAGGTTTCATCTTCCCTTAAGCACTTCATTTGCTTCATTTTGGCATGCATTCTCTTGACTTTTTGAGTCATTTACTTCTTTCTTAGGGGCTAGAGAGACACACTATCACTCTTTCTTGTCCATTTCAAACCTTTTTCTCCTTTCTAAAATTTTCACACCTTTCATCTCTTTACTTTTATTGAATCCCTTCATTTCTTCTACATTGTTCATTCTTTTTGACTTTTTGATTTTCTTTTTCTTTTTTTTATTCCTTTCCTTTTCTTTATTTTGTACCTTTTACCACTTTGTTGCATTCCTCGTCTCTTCCCCCAAACTTATGCTTTTGCCTTGTGCTAAGGAAAGATTGGGTGCCAAGAGAGGGTCTTTTTAGAATGGGTAAAGGCTTGTATCATGGTCTTTGAAAGAAAAAGGCCTATGGCTCAAAGGGGTTGACTAGGGATATTATCATTGGTAGGCTATGGATGTTTTAAAGATATCATTCGGATCAAGGAGAGCCTATAATCACTTCTCAAGTCAAACTACACTTACAATTTCGCCTAGACAAACATTCAGGGCAAGTTCTAGACTCAATGGCACGGGACTTGGACTTGCAATTCAAATTCTCACCACACAAGCTATAGGATTGCTAAAGAGACAGAGTCGGGGGCCCACAACAACCTTAGCTAAGATTTGAGCAACACAAATGGTCCCGAAAAACCACTTGATGATTATTGGCCAACACAAGAGTCTCAAGGTCACAACTGTCACCATCCTATACACACCAATTTGTTTTTGACCATAAGATCAAAGGCAAATATGTTAGGCCCAAGTGAAGCTTTGCTTGAGGCACTAGTGCTCACTAGCTACTATTTACACAATAACAAAAAGAAAAACAGTCTCAAGCCCTTAAGAAGGTTGTCATGCCATCCATCATCGGGAAGAGCCACCCGGTTCACATAAATTCCACCTTTGGAAAGAACCGTGACATTAAGAAAACCAAAGGCTTATTGAACGCAAACCGAAATGAAGTAAGAAGCTATGAAAGAAAATGCGGAAAGTAAACTGAATATGTACAATAGGGGATTTAAACGAATATACATAAGAGGGAATGAATATATACATCAGAAAGTAACTTTATATACATACCAAGGTTGCAAAATACGAAAAGTGAAATAAACTGGTAAAATTATATACATACCAAAAGTGAAAAAGCATAATAAAAGCGAAATAGTATCATATTTACAATCCAACATCATCAAAATAGGGCTACCCCCTCAAATGAAAGCTAGCATTGTCGTCAATGCTAACGAGCCAAAAATAAGCTCAACAAAAACAAAAGAAGATAGAGAGAAAAGAAAACTCCCTATTGGTCCTCCGTCTGCATGGGATCATGAGCCTGGGTCCCTGGGTCCTGTGACTGCTCGGGAACTTGTGACTGGATCCCTGTAACCTGTGCCTGCACTGGGACCTGAGGCTGCTCTGAGACCTGAGGCTAGCTAGAGGAACCACCCTATGGGTCCTCCAACTCAATCACCGCATCGACTGCCTGGGGGATCACTCTCCGTCTCTTTGGTGCCCACTCCAACTCCTGCTCCGGCTCAGTCTGAGCTGCTAGAGGCGGGTCATGCAACAGTAGCTCTATTGGCAAATGATCAACAGCCTTCATCTTCTCCACTTCTACCCTCAACTCCTTCACAGACTCCCATGAGGCTCGAGTCTTTCTCAGCTTCTTTGTCTCCTTTGTCAGCTCCTTCAATGCCTTCCCATGAGCACCTACAGCCTCCAATATCAACTGCTGGTTCTCCAGGAGCTTCTTCTGGTTGTCCAGAAGCTCCTTGAGAGTCTCCTCCACTGAAGTTGGAACCTGTGGCTGTGGAGGTACGGACTGGGCTGCCACCGAGCTAGAAAGCACAGACAGCTTAGAAGTGCCTGCCTGCATCCAGTTGTTGATACTGGCAAGGGTTTGGGTCAAACGGTGGGCAGTCAATGGGTAGGCTGAGGATGAGGGGATAACTGGAACAGTGGAAGTAGATGGTTCGGGGCCAATATCCGGTGTGGTTGAGGGAGGCTAAGAAGAAGTGACTACTACTACTGGCTCTTCAGACTGGCCAGTAGAAGTAGTGGTTTTACCTTTAGGATCCTTGGCTTTAGGGTTGTCATCAGCCTTAAGGCTGAACCAGATAAAGGGCATTTTGGGTTTCACCTTCATGTCAAATCTCCTTTTCTCCACCTGTGAGCACGTGATTTTTGCCCCGCATGATTTACTCCTACAGATTTCTTAAATTTAGGATTTTCCTTTTAATTATTTGATTTTTAGGAATTAATTGCATAATTTTCGTGTTTATTTGCATTTTTCTGTGTGCATTTTTAATTTAACATAATTCATAAAAAATACAAAAATACGCATTGCATTTGCATTTAGGGTTTAATTTTATATTTTAGAGTAATTAGTAATTAGGGTTTTATAAAAATACAAAAATCACAAAAAAAAATTGATTTGTTTTGCTTGGTTTAAATTTTAGCTTTGAATTTTATTAGTTTTCTTTAAATTGGTATTTTATTAATAGTTTTGATTATTAATCATAGCTTAATATTATTAGGTAGGTTAATTAAATTTCTTAGGTTTAATTTTAGTTTTGTTTTCATTTGAAAAGAAAAAGAAAAGAAGAAATAAAAAGAATTTAAAGGAAATTTGGGCCAGTCTTGGCTAAAACCCCCCAAGCCCAAAGAAAACCTGGTCAAAATACCCAAAGAACCAACCCAAACCCATTTCAATACCCGGTCCGGGCACCCCCATAACCAAAACGACGTCATTTCATAGCCATTAAATCTGAGCCGTCGAGGTTAGATGATCCAACGGCTCAGAAGCTAGAGTCAATTAACATATAATTGTCATAAGCTGCCTACCCCCACCCCCCCTCCAGTCTTCTCTCACAACCCTTCAAACACTCAGACGTAACGCCGCCTTGGGCCACCGTCCGCCGCCCGCCGAAATCGCCCATGGCGCGGGCCGGCAGCCAATCGTGCCCTAGGTAGTATAACTAGGAAAACAAGTCAGAATCCTAGGGCTTTTAAGCAAAAAGCATAAATCAAAAAGGACCTAAGGGGCAAACAAAAAATGGCAGGGCTGCCCTATTGCTTGCCTATAAAGGCATTGTATTCTTGCCTGGCAAGTCAGATTTTGAGAGCAAAAAGAATGAGAGAGCTTGCAGAATTTAGGAGTTAAAAAAAAAATCAGATCCTATAGATATTAGAAATCAGATTGGAGAGCCAAAGAGATTAGAGAGATTGGAGCCTCACAATTTTGAAGAGCTAAAAGTAGAGAAATATAGGCAGCTAAAAACTCCAAAAATTCATTGTTCTATTAGCAAAAATCCCTGAAATTCCTAAGATGTTCTTCTGAAATACTTCATGAGCAGCTAAGAATTGAATCTGCTTGGTGTTCAAGTGCTTAGGTCATTTTTGGGTGATTTTTAATTGCTGGACTTCATTTAACATTTTTGCGCTGGTTCGAAATTGCCTCAAAGCTAGCCACTCCTTGTTTATTCCTGGGTTAATACTTTGATGGTTACTGCTGCTGGTCCTTGACTATTTTGCTGTACTTTCCTCACACTTTCAGGTATTTCTTCATACCATTTGCTAACAAATGAGGTGCTACAAGTTAGAACCAGACTGAATTTGTACACAGAGTTGGAAATTCGACCTGGGATTTGAATAGAAACCTTGTTTAAATGTTAAAATTCTATTAGCTTCTGCTGTTTACACCTTTATTTTTCCTGTTGTGAAATAATTCATTATTCTTCTGTTGAATGTGTTAAGTTGTTCATCCATACTCAATGACTTGAATCTGCTTTAGCTATTTAGAAAGAACGTTTGGATTTTTGGTTATGTAATGGTAAATGGAAGCTCCTGTGTGCATGGAATGTTAAACATGTAATAGTATGCTTGAGTGGGTCAGCTGGTCTTGTAGCTCGAAATCAGAGTTTGTTGTGATAAAATATAGCCCCTGTTTGTGATTTGGATGTGTATCATTATACTTGGTTAGAAACTGGCTTTTGAATAGTTTAAATGGATTTGAATTTCCAAGATCTTGAGGTTGGTTCAGGAATTAAGTGCATGCATGTCTCTGTAATTCACACTCGATCTTAAATATTTTTTTTAGTTAACTAATGATTAGGTTGGAAGTTTTTGTATGGTTTCTGAGAATTCAAGTGAAGAAATTGGAATTGAGATTATTGGTTTAATACCTATCAATGCTGAGAGAATTCATAGGATCTAATTGTAAGAAGAATAATTTGGTTGATTGCTACTGTTAATTGCTGATTGAGCAGATCTGATAAGTCAATTTCGATGATTTGCAATTTCCCAAGATAATGATGCTGAAAAAGTTGATTTATGTTGCTATATGGGTTCGATGTGGAATCCAGGGGCCTTTTAGCTCGTATTGATTTGGTTCAGGCTTACTGGGCCTACACCAATTAGCCAGCCAGGAATTAGGGTAAGGTGTTTGGGCCTCCAGGGATTTGACCCCTGGGCCAGGTCTTCTATGCTTTCCCTTCATCCAAGACTGGGCTTGATTTAAGCCCAAGGCCTTGAAAGTCCTGGGTTGCTGTCCTTTTTTTTGGGTTTAATGGATTCTTCTTTTAAAAATTGAAGTGTGAGCATTTGGCCTTCCAAGTTAAGTGGTGGACTCGAGCTAAGGATATTTTCAAATTGAAATTATCCTTGTTCGAGTCTGGGCTTAATCTTGGGGCCCAAATTTGCCTTTTCTTTCAAATATTTTATTTTCTTATCGGGCTGCTGGTTTCTTTGTCTTGGGCCTAACCTCCCCTTTGATTAAAATAATTGAGCCTTTCCCATGTAGGCCTTTTAATTAATTAATTGGAATTTTAGTTATAGCTTTGTTAATTATTTAAGTCCTTTAATTAGAATAGGAGTTGACCCATAATAGATAATAATAGTTCTCCGAATTTTAGTTCGAATGTCCTTTTAAAAATGAAATCGAGGTGCGCCGCGCCAAATGAAATCACAAATTGCGTGGCCCTCTTTACTTATTTCCTAAAATCCTTAGAACTCGGGACGTGCCATTTAGCGAATATTCATGGCCTCCCACAAAGTTAACACCGCGTTAGTTGCTTTAGGCGCGTTATTTAATAATTTTACCTTCTTAAACTCGAGTGTGCATTTCATGTGACCCAAATCCAAATCCTAAAACGTTGAATAAAATGTGTTTTAGATTGCGGGTGCATTTCATGTGACGCAATCCAAAGATACGTTTTAAATGACGTTCAGTCTTCCTTAAAAAATTAATTAAAAGCGGTAAATAATTTATAATTGCACCATAGGTTTGAACATGTATTAAAATCAGGTAATAGGCCAATTATAATAGTTTAAGCGACCGTGCTAGAACCACGGAATCCGGGGGTGCCTAACACCTTCCCCCGGGTTAACAGAATTCCTTAGTCAGAATTTCTGATTCGCAGACTTCACATGGAAAGTCGAAATTTTCCTCGATTTGGGATTGAAAATAAACTGGTGACTTGGGACACCAGAAAACAAACCATCCCAAGTGGCGACTCTGATCATTAAATAATCCCATTTCGAATAATGTCACTTTAAGTGGAAAAACTCCCTTATACACTATCCTTCCGGGGGTGGCGTGTAAAAAAGGAGGTGTGACAGCTCTGGCAACTCCGCTGGGGATACATCCAGAACTTCGGTTCAGGGTTTAAGAATTCGAGCTTAGAATAGCTGTTATGATTGGCTTTATCTGATTTTCCTACATGTTTCATCCTAATGTGCTAAATGCTTTACCGCTTTGATATTTGGTGAGTTGTATATATAAACTGCTACGAAACCCTTCCTCTCTCTGAGTCTTCTACATCATGGAGAAGGGTGCACTTCGTGTGACTTCTCTTCTGTCTAGAGTCTTATCCCATTTTAGAATGAGGTTCGGACAAGTTGCCAAGCCGGCGAAGCTTCTATTATTCCCGGTACGTTGCCCCCCCCCCGCCCCCCGGGCGTCGAGTTCGTCCGCGTACGGGTAACGCCGAGGTACTAAAATAACTAAACCCGTAAGGTTTTTAAACCTAGTATAACAAAGCCTCATGCCGGATCCCTAGTAGGAACGTTTGTTTGCATCACGTGCATTTGACTTAGGGGACTCAACACAGGGGTTGGGTCCGTCTAGGACAGGTGACCTGAAATGAAAAGACCATCCTGATGCATCTTACTTGCTACTTGTGCATTTATTTGCTTCGGATCTGCATGTTGACCGGCCTATAAATAATGGGTGAGAGTTAAAAAGAGGATAGCAATGTTAGGGTTAAGTGAGGGTACTCACCTGTTTTGAAAAACCAATACCCAAATAATACTGAAACTCTGTAGGATTTTTGAGAAGACAAAAGAAAAAGAAAGGTTTTCAAAAAATAGTTGGTTTTGTCAAATCTGACCGAACTACGCGGGTCTGATTCTCACCGGATGTGAGATACGTAGGCAAACCTTTATCGGTTCCGACCCCAATTTTTAAAAATCCAAAAATATTTTCCTTTAGTTCCTTCTTTAAAAATCTTTCCTTAGAAAATTCAACAAAAAAAGAAGTTTTTTTTTAAACTCAAAAATGGTTTCCTTCTTTCTAATGTCTTTCATACGAATCAATAAAAATCAAAATCCAAAATACGGGTTTCCTTCATTTTGAAGTATTTTTTTAAAAAAAAAAAACAAAAATCCAAAAAAAGTCAGAAACAAAAATCCAAAAATACTCTTTTCTTCTTTAGAAGTCTTTCTTTTGTAAATGTCAATAAAAATTTTGAAAAAATTGAAGTCCAAAAATATTTTTGCTTTTCTTTAGAAGTACTTTTGTAAATAAATAAAAGCTCATAAATTCAAAATATTTTCTTAAAAGTCCCTCTTTCAAAAATTAAGAGGGAACTTCCAAAATCCAAAAAAAAAATATTTTCTTTCTTCTTTAGAAAAAGAGAAAACAAATAAAAATTCAAACAAAAAAAAATTTCTTTATACTTTTAAAATTTCCAAAGTTCAAATCAAAAAAAAAAGAATTTTTAGAAGTCTTTCTTTCAAAAATAAAATCAAAATCAAAATCAAAATCAAAAATCAAAAATAAAAAAAAAGTTCCCTTTCTTCTTTTAAAGCTTTTTTTTTAGAAAATTCCAAAAAAAAAAAATCAAAAATCAAAAATATTTTTCTTTTGTCTTAAAGCTTTCATGGTCTGAGTTTTAGAAAAGTAAACAAAAAAAAAGTTAGTTTATTTATTCCATTTCCAATCTTCCAGAATTACGCTCGGTCTGATTCATGCGAAGTCATGATACGTAGGCAATTTCCATAGGATTCGACCATAACCAAAAGAAAGAAAAAAAGAGTGACAAAAGAAAAGAGGCAATGAAAAATGAGAGAAAAAGGACAAGAGAAGAAAAGAAAAGAAAAATAAAAAGAGAGATGAAAAGGGAAGAGTGAAAGTGGAAGGAAGAAAAATGGAGAAAATAAGTAGAGCCGGGATGAAGCATGCAACTGTTGCAAAACATGTAGAAATACATTTAACTGTATAGGTGAATCATAACCCAACGTGCGATTACCTATCTGTTATTTGTTTCAAACTAACTGTTTGCTGCTGTTACTACTCCAGTCCAGGTTTTTATAGAACGGTGGTTGGTTTTTGTGGTAACCTGGCTTCGCACCCATACTTTAATAGATCAAAGGGGAGCATCGGAATGTCTTCAGAAATGACTCTGCCAACAATTCCCATCACAGATGAAAGCCCAATCTCGGGCATAGCCGAAGAAAATAGAATCCTGTGTCTTCGGGTTATGGAAATGTGGGACGCTTGGGCAAATGGAAGAGAGCCGCCAAGTGCAATCCCGGGATTCCCCGAACTTTTTCCTAGATCAGGGGGTACCTCCAATGTTCCAATCAGTCACCCAAATACCCCACTAGGACATCCAACTATCTCAGCTCATTTCGTGGGAACACCTTCTGAGGTTCGCCTCCAGGTGTTCATGTCCGGTGCAGCCTCCAATATCTTCATCGCTCCCCCATGCTCAGCCACAACACAGCCTGCACTGCCTAGGCCCATTTTTGACCCTTCAACTTTTACATTCCAATCACCCACCTTCCAAATGGAGCCTCCTCGGTTCCCCACTTATACTTATCCTCAGCCGCCTCAATTTGAGTTCACTACGGGATAGGAAAAGACTCCCAAAACTCCCGAACATGAAGAAATTGCAAGGAGGATGAGAAGCTTGGAGCAGAGCCTCAAGAACATACAGGGTCTGAGTGGGCAGAAAAGTGTGTCCTATGCTGATCTATGCATGTTCCCTCACGTGCACTTGCCTCTGGGATTCAAAACTCCAATGTTTGAAAAGTACGATGGACATGGTGATCCTATTGCTCATCTTAAGAAATACTGCAATCAATTGCGAGGAGCTGGAGGAAGGGAAGAATTACTCATGGCTTATTTTGGAGAAAGTCTGGCTGGTATTGCCTCCGAGTGGTATATGGATCAAGATATATCTCGTTGGCACATCTGGGATGACCTCGCTAGAGACTTTGTCAGACAATTCCAGTACAATATAGACATTGCTCCAGATAGAAACTCACTGGCAAACTTGAAAAAGAAGTCCTCGGAGAGCTTCCGGGAGTACGCAATCAAATGGCGTGAGCAAGCATTTAGAGTAAAGCCTCCGATGGACGAGGTCGAAATGGTCACAGTGTTCCTCCAAGCTCAGGAAGCCGACTACTTCCAAAATATGATGTCAGCTATGGGTAAACCGTTCGCGGAAGCTATCAAAATCGGTGAAATGGTGGAAAATGGATTGAAAACAAGCAGAATCCTAAGCCAATCCGCTATTAGAGCAACCTCCCAAGCATTCAGGGCGGGTCTGGAGGAGTAGCAAAAGGCAAGAAGAAAGAAGAAGCATCCATGGCAGCATCAGGTGCAAGAAGACACCGTGCTCCCAGATCCATGTTCCCAGAAAGAACCCCTCAGCATTATTACCCTCACCAGGACATGGCCTTTGCTCCTCAGCCATACACGGTCATGAATGCTCAACCTTTTGTCCGGCCTCAGCAGCAAGCTAACAGGAACCAAGCTCCATTTCATAGAAACCAGCCTCCTTACCAAGCCCATTGCAATCCCCGACCTCCACAAAATAAATTCCGCGCTCGGGAGCCGCCAAGGAAAACAAATTTCACACCAGTTGGCGAGTCCTATTCTAACATGTTCCCAAAATTGGTCCAAATGGGTTTGTTGCAGCCCGTACCCCCAAATAGGCAAAACCCAGCATCACCCGCTTACAGAGCTGGTGCCAGATGTGCCTATCACTCAGGAGCGGAAGGGCACGACACGGATGATTGCTGGACTTTGAAGAGAGCAGTGGAGAACTTGATAGAACAAAGGAAGATAGTGCTAAGAGATGAAGATGTCCCCAATGTGACTAATAACCCACTACCAGCCCATAACAACGGGCCAGTAATCGGAATGATTTGTGAGGATAAGGAATTTGACCCAGCGTTGAAGGCCATCATTGCCATCGCGGATGTGGAAAGGAAACCAAAAGCTGCCCCGAAGCAAGATAAAGGGGAGAAAAAGAACAAAACCACCCCTCCAAAGTCGGAGAAGAAGATTGAAGTTGAAACTGGGGCAACGCCTCCCAAAGATGTTGTTCTCTATGTCCCTCGAGGCCGCAAAGAAAAGAAGATGACTTTGAGTCCTCCCAGGAGATTCCAGCTAAACCAGACAACCCAAATGTATGTGCCCAAGGGAGCTTATGTGATGCGGGGGCGAATTAATCCACCAAGGCTGAGTGAGCCCGTGGTTATTGGCTGTGCGCCACAGAAGCCCATGACAGATCCTACCGCGGTGCCTTGGAACTACCATAAATCAGTGGTGACTTATAAGGGCAAAGAAATCTCAGGAGAAGTTCAAAAAAATTACCCTGTTGAAAAGTACTCCAATTCGGAAGAGGTGAACAACGCCACTAGAAAGCGCTTCCCCTCTAAGAAGCCCGTGAGTGCTGAAGAAGCGGAAGCCTTCTTTCAAAAGATGAAAATGGCGGATTATGAGGTGATCGACCAGCTTCGAAAATCTCCTGAACAAGTCTCCTTATTATCTCTGTTGATGAGCTCCACCGAACATCAGAAGGTATTGATCAAAACCCTTAACGAAGCATATGTGCCTGTCGAGACTTCTGTAGAGCAGTTGGAGAGAATGGCAGAAAGATTTTTCGCAATTAACCAGATCTCCTTCAGCAAAAATGACTTGCCCCCAGAAGGGGCCGCACATAACAAAGCCCTGCACCTAACAGTCAAATGCGAAGGGTACTACGTGAA